>NC_056734.1:365333990-365633990 GCF_019279795.1 Protopterus annectens
GTAACAAGCTTGCGCCAGCCAGAAATTCTCGAGCTAAGACTACCCATAGTGCCTCTCTTCCCTTCCCCTCAGATCTCGTTTGCCACATAGTTTTAGGATGCATCAGCTGTGCTCTCAAGCCAAGTGCTTATTTTTTGATATATTTCCTTCTTTACAGCTTTCTATAGTCTATAAAAACTTTATTGTTAGTTTGCCCTATTGCCTAAATTGCTATTTTGTATGTGCAAATGCTGTTTTTTCCCTGTTGCTACCTTTTTTGGTATTTCTTCTATATCATTGCTGGTATGGGCCCCTCCCTTCCCTTTTTACCTTTGGTAAATCTCTAATACTATCGTTGGTATTCTCTTTTCCTTCCTTTAACCTTCTGGGTATCTTTCTCCATTACCATTGTCAGACATCTGACAATAAAATAAATAAATAATACAATAAATGCATTCCTTCCATGAAAATACAGAATGTGGTACACATCTAGTACGGCTGTCCCTGCTAGAATATGGCTGGGCAGCTGTCTGTAAGGATCGCCATCGGTTGTAGGATTAATGTGCATAGTGTACAGCTGCAGCGGCTATGCTTTTCCACCGTATTGCTCTACGGCAAATTGCTGCTGCAGCCAATTGGTTTCGGCGATGTAGCTCGCAGGGAAATGTCTTCCGAGCTACATGCCTGAACCCCGTTTTTGCAGGGGGCAAGCCCCCCTGCACCCCCCCACACTCCCTGCTATTTAAATATACCAACTGTGAGATTGCACTTCAGTGAGGAAAAGGTAAATTTTCCCGTTCCGTGCTGTACGGAGATCTACATTCAGAGAGTTTGAAATTTTAAAACTTCAATCATATGGTCTCGGACATATGAAAGTCGAAGTTTTAAAATTTCAATCATGTGTAGGGGACCCATTTATTCTGGCAGACTCTATAAAGGCTAAGAGAAAATATTGGGTGGTCTCAGATATGAGAGGTTTCTTTTCTCATTTGACTGCTGACCAAGCGTGGTCTTCCGAGCTACCTACTCAAATAAAAAGTCCTTGGCTTTATCTAATCCAACACCCTCTGATAAAGAGAGAAATGGTTAGATCTTCAGAGCAAAAGGATGTCTCCTTCTAGTAATCTAATCTTTAGAATGTTAAATTATCAAGGCCATATGTGGAAGTTTATTATATAGTGTTCATGTAGTTCAAATGATTTTGCTGCATCCTTACCTCCAGAGCAGAAGTTCTGTATGAATGAAATCAGTTCTAACTTGACTCAGGTTTTGAAACATGCTTTGAGAGGTGTGCTTGAATGTTCAGATACAGTCTGGAGAAATGTAGTTGTTTCTGTTGTATTAAGACGGTATGCTTGGTTATGTAATCAGAACTCTGATGATTTAAAAGTCAAAATGTTGAATGTACCTTTAAGATTTGAATTGGTGTTTGGGACCCTTTGTTACACAGTTTCTCAAGCTTTGAGATGATAGAGGCAAATTAATGCATAAGTGTTTCACGTACCCAAGTTCTTCCCAAACAAGGCATCTTCCTTCAAGGTTAAGAACAAATAAAAATCCCAGCCAAACAAAAGTCAGGGATCCAAAAGGAAATGACAGGAGGATAATGCTGTGAAATCAAATAAGGGCAGTTCTTTTTCTTAAAAAGGATTAACCTTCTACAAAGACATGACTATGCCAAGTCACAGAGCACTCCTACCCCGCCTCCTGCCTTTCTTTCTCTTTCTGCAGGCTGTCTCTCAACTATGCAGCCTGGCTGCAGATAGTCTTAGACAAATGGGTTCTAAGAATAATTTGGAGAAGATACACTTGACATTGGATAGAGAATCCTCCCTCTTTCGGGGGAATTCACCCACATCCACCAGGCCAGACAGAGCTGTTTCCAACAGTGTTCCATTACATGGTAGAAGCAGGGGTCATAGAGCCAGTACTTGCGATACACAAAGGCAAAGGATTTTACTCCAGAGTCTTTTGGTATTAAAAAGAAGCATTCCTAGAGCCCTGTCCTAGATTTGTCCTTTCTAAACAACTTTGTAAAAGTTTCAAAATTCAATATACGCTGTTTATAGTTGGTCTTAGTGTTCTTCCGGACTGCTGTTGCATGGTGACTGTAGACCTCAAAGACGGTTATCATCATCATATTCCTGTTGCTCCCAATTTCAGGAAATCTTTGAGATTTGCTGTGTCTGAATTAATTTATTAGTTTTCTGCACTACCTTTTGGGCTATTTACTGCACCTCAAGTGTTTACAAAGTGGCCCCAGTGGTTGTCTATTGCAGAACCCAAGTCATCCACATTTTTCCTTATTTAGATGACTTGCTGATTTGTGCAGATTCTCTGTACAGGTGCTTGGAGTCCTTATTCAAGGTTGTCCTACTCATTTCCCTCCTGGGCTTCAAACTGAGCTTTCAAATGTCCTTCCTCACACCCTCTCTATGAATTGTTTTCCTAGGGTGTTGGACAGGCACAGTGAAAAGGATGGCCTTCTTGCCAGAAGACAAAGTTCTGACTTATCAGGGCATTTTCTCAGATTTCTCTCTTCTAGATCTGGTTTCAGCAAGAGTTTTCCTCAAATTTCTAGGCCTCATGACATCAGTGATTCTCATAATACCATTAGTCAGACTACACATAAGAAAATTCAGTGGTACAAAAAATTGTTGGACTCACCACTAATACTGGGATTTCTGAAACAAACACTGCAGTGGTGGAGGGATCAAATGTTATTGAATCTAGGACTCCTTTTCTTTTTTCATACACCAGTCCAATCTAGCCAGAGGGACTCTTCAGATTTTTGCAGGTGAAACATTGCCCATGGGAGTTCAAGAGCAAGGCTGTTGGGGTCCTCAGGACATGCCAGCATAAATGTAAAAGAGTTGTTGGCAGTGATTCATGCCATAAATGTTCACCACTTATGAACTCCAGATCCTCTTCCAGTGATCACAGACAGCTGTACCATGATGTGGTATCTGAGCAAGCAATGGGGTACAAGGTCATACCCTCTTTGACAGCTGGCAGTAATGGCTTGAGAGCTGACTTTACACTATTTTCTGACACTTCAGGCCTTGTACGTTCCGTCAGAGCAAAACACAGTAGTAGAAAGGCTAGATAGACCCCCATGAGTGGAAACATCATATACAGGTCTTTTAGGACTTGATCCTGATGTGGGTAGCACCTCAAGTAGATCTGTTCACCTTCTTTCAAAACAGACAACTGAAAAAATTCTGTTTGTCATCCTTGCAGTCACACTTGGAAGACAGATGTATTATTCCCATGGTCAGAAATGTTCCTGTATGTATTTCCACCTTTGCCAATGATACCCAAAGTACTTCTAAAGAATTAACAAAGATCATTTTGGTAATCCCCTTTTGGCCCAGGCAAAGTTGGCTCACCTTTTAATAGAATTGGCCAAAGGCAATTACCACAAGATTCCTCACAGACTGAATCTGCTCACACAACATCAGGGTCAAATGATACACCCCAGCTTAGAGTAATTGCAATTGACAGCTTGGATAATTCTATTTTGATATGTTTTAGGCCCTTGTTCCATAAGGATGTGGCAGCAGGTATTTAAGAAGGCAAGAAAACCTGCAACTAGAAAATCTTACTTTTACATGTTGAAGGGGTTTTCTTGGTAGTGCCCAGCCAATAACAGAGAGGTCCCAAAAGTGTTTTGACCCCTTTGGTTTTGAAATATTTATGAGAGCTGCTTAGAAATTGTTTGTCATGTGCATCTATCAAAATGTATCTTGTGGCCATCTCAGTTTGTCTGCCAATGGATCGTCTCTTTTTGTGGTCAGTTTATGAAAGGAGTGCTGCACATAAGAACCCTTTGAAAGCAAATTCCTCCTTCCTGGGATCTCATATTAGTTGTTGAAAAATTAGACTTACCTACTTTTAAACCTGCCTGTCAAACCAATTTACTGTTCATTACTTGGAAGACTGTTTTCCTGTTTTCTCTGACATCTGCAAAGTGAATCTCTGACCTGCAAAGCCTCATGGTGGGCCAAGCCTATCTGATTTTTCACAAGAACAAGGTTGTGGTATGCACTAATCCATCATTCATGCTTAAAGTTGTTTCTGAATTTGCCTTGAATCAAGCCATCAGTCTCCCAGAGTTCTATCCTGATCCAAAAACAAGGTAGAAAAGATTCTGCATACTTGGGTGCACAGACAGTTTGGGTACTACCTTGGCAGAGCAGTCCCTTTAGCATAGCCGGGGTTAGGCACCCACTGAACCCACAACTGCAGGGAGCCCCTGATTATCTCCCCATGTATGAGGGCCCCCAGATGAAGCAGCCACAGTTTTCTCCATCTTCTCTGCTCCTTATACACAAGGATCTGGAAAAAAAACACGTTATTTGTTCCGTTCGTAGGTGAAGAATCATCAGACTTTCAGCAGAGAAAGAGAAAGTGTGTGTGTGTGTGTTAGTGTATGTATGTGTTCGGTTGTTTGCGTGTATGCCAGTATTTGCAAGTGCATGTGTATATGGAAGTCTGTGTGAGTGCATGTATGTGAGTGTGAGCCAGTATGTGCATGCGAGTGTAGGAGTATGTGTATATGACTGTATACGAATAAATGTGTATTTGTGAATGTGCGGGAGTGCATGTGTGCTAGTGAGTGTATGCAAATGTGTGATTACATGTATACTACTATGTGCGAGTGCATGTGTATATGTGAGTTGTGAGTGCCGGTATGCGAGTATGTTTGAGTACGTGTGGGCATGCATGAGTGTGCAGAGGGTTCAGAAATCAGACTCGTACACACAGGAGTTTGCTCCAGATAACATTATTTTTTTAAACATTAAATCATGCATACCTCTCAACTGTACAGATTTTTGCAGACTGTCCAGATTTTTGCCTCGTATTTTCTGGACTGTTTTCCTCATAAAATTTGTGGTTTTCTGGCAAATCATTGAGGACTGAAATCCCTAAATAATAACTTTCATTTGAGTTTCAGACTTCATTTCCTCTGGAAAATGCATGCTAACACAAATCCTATTATTCTAGGAATTGGCCCTTTGTTCCACCATTATTTTAGGCTTTAGCCAAATTTCTTGTGCTAAGAGGTTGAAGGCATTCACAGCTATTCAGGGGAAAATAATTATTAATTTAATTTAATTTTACCTTATTTTAATTTATTTTATTTATTTATTTAACATTTGGTTACCAGTAAAGACCGACTGGGTGAGAGAACCAATTTTCAGCGGATGCCCGGGGAGAAAAACTCCATACAGTACAGTAGTATAATACACTATTATATAAGAAAATAGCATGCAAAAAGTAACAATGTATATTGACAAATGATTCAGGAAAAGGTGGTACAAAAGCATTGGATTATAAAACAGTACAAGGACAAGGCATTATTGTCCTTGCTCTACAATTGTCAAAAGTGAATTGTTTAATTTTTATTTACATATATATACATATTTACATATGGAGGTAAGTGTGGAATGTGAGTGATACAAGAAAAAAGGCTGGTAAAAGGGAAGGAGGAAATTCAGCAAGAGAGTCTGATGGGTGTTGGGGTGGGGTGTGGGTGACTGTATTTGCTGTGTTTGGAGTGCGATTGCTATTATGGTCTAAGGGAGGGCCTATGGGGGTGTAAGAGTACTAGGGTCATTGTTGTGGGGAGCGTAGTAAAAGTGGAGATGAGGGGAGGAGTGTAAGTGGGTTGGTGGTTAGCCCGGAGCTGAGCATGAGCACAGACAGGAGTTAGCTGGTTGAGATTTGAGGATATTTTTGAACTTTGAGGTGTTTATAGTCTGCAGGATAGAGTGAGGAATATAGTTCCAAGTCCTAGAGATGAGGCTGGATAGTGAGTCCCCAAATCTGTTTATAGATTTAGTAACTTGAAGGAGGAGTTTGTCAGAGGAACATAAGATTCTATTATTAGAGTAGAGATATAGCAGATTTAGGAGTGCTGGGCACTTGTCAGGGTGGTGTATTATGTTAAGGGTGGTTGTGAGCTGGGTTAAGGTTAATAGGCTGGGTAGCTCTAGCCTGTTATGTTGTCAGAGTGTGGTGCAGTGGTGGGATCTGCGTGGTAAGCAAATTTAGCAATCTTATTGTAGCAGGATGTGAGTTTAGCTAAGTCTGTTTTCTTAATGTTGGTATAGATAGGAGAGTCATAAAGGAGGGTGGAGAGTAGCTGAGCCCTGGCAATATATAGTCTAGTTGAGTTGCTGAGGAATGGCTTTATTCTGTAGAGGCAGCCTAGTTTTATGTGAACTTTTTTAATGGTTAAAGATATGTGTTTATCCAATTTCATATTATTATCAATGGTGACTTCAAGTAGTTTAGCGTGGGATACTGTTTCAATTTTTGTTTTGTTTGCCAAATAAATAAGGAAGGGGGAAAAATTTGTTGGTTTTACTGGATGGAGCATTAGTTTGGTTTTATTAGGACTGAGAATTAATTATAATTTGATTGCGATTGATTGATTCATGATTAGTTTTAATTTTAGTGTGATAGTACATTATTCAGTTAAAAAGAAAAGACGTCAGTGTAAACTTCAGCAAATATTACTCATCAAATACCTTTATTTATTTATTTATTTTACTTGTCTTTGTTTACCGGGAAAGTCCAACTGGGTAATACCCAATTTCAGCGGAGTCCCAGGCAGAAAAGCTCCATTTGCCTACATCGCATTATACTAAGTTCCAGTAGTTACATTTCTATTTGCATTTCTACACAGACAGTAGTTATATTTATACATTCTAAGATTTGACAGAGGTGGAAGTTACTAAAGAGAAAGCCCACATGCAACTTAGTGGACTGTACAGGCAGAAGTCATGTATAAAAATTGTTCTGTCATTTCAGTGAGAGGTTGAAAGTATCATATGGTGAATACAAAGTCTTAACCTTGTGATGAACATGTTCAGGACCAGGAATGATTAAGATGTTGTTTAAGCAATGGTTTAAAACTACTGAGCTTGTCAGAGAGTTTTATCTGTGTGGAGATACTATTCCAGAGTTTAGCAGTGTATTAGGAATAGAGAAGGTTTCCTGCAACATTATTTGACTTAAGAATTTGTTAGTAGAACGGAGGTCCATTGCTGGAGAGTAGGGCAGTAATAAGTTTTGTAGTGCAGGGCATTTTTTGGATAGTGAATGTGTTTGTGTGCTGTAAGTTAGTTGTGAGTATGTTAGGTAGTTGTGCAGTTCAAGCCAGTTCAATTGCTTTAATCTATGACAGTGGTGGGTCCTATGAGGGAGACTGATGGCAAATTTAACTATTTTATTGTAGCAGGAGGCAGGGCAGCCATGGTGGTGCACTGGTTAGCATTGCCGCCTCACAGCAAGAGGTTCTCCGGTTCGATCCTCAGCTGGGCTGCCTTCTGTGCAGAGTCTGCATGTCCTCCCTGTGGTTGCGTGGGTTTCCTCCAGGTGCTCCGGTTTCCTCCCACATCCCAAAGACATGCTGTAGGTGGATTGGACACTCTAAATTGGCCCTAGGTGTGAGTGTGTGCATGTGTGTGCCTTCTGTGGAAGGTTGGGCATCGGGCTGGCAACTCGACACAGTAAAACTCCACTGCTAATCATGAGCGGACAGGTCATCCACTGCTTGACAGAGGCACAGCAAAATAATAGGCATAGTTTTATTCAAACTAAAGGGGTGGCAAAAGCCACATAACTATGGGCTAGGCTTATAAATGCCCTTGGGCAGATAGCCTAGTATGAACCTATGAACCTATGGTGACCCCTAACCGGGAAAAAGCCAAAAGAAGAAAGATTGTAGCAGGAGGCATTTCTGTGCAAATATATCCTATCAGGAAACCATCTCTTTTTTTTATTTTATTGTGAAGCAGCAACTTCAAGTGATTATAATACACCAGTGTATGGGAGGTGTGGTGGTTTTGACCACAAAGAAACAATATTTTGGAGGGTTTAGTGCTGCTCAGGCAACACACTTTTATCTGGGTAATTGTCAATAGATATTTTGTTATATCTCAAAGATTATTACGCACAAGTCTTAGCTAGTAGACGTTACTTACATGGTTTGTTTTCTTTTATATAAATATACCTTTGCCTGTGTTTTAAGTGAAATAATTCAATAAAGGTGTTTGCCACCACAGCAAGCTGGTGATTTGCTTCAGATGCAGGTGAGAAACTCTGCTGTGGCCAAGCTGGTTCCTCAATCTACTCTACTTTTTCTCTAGCTCCCCTCAGTGCGCACATACAGCCAATATGCACTGGGCATTAGCAATGTCCTCTGCAGCTATTGGGCTCCCCTTAGTCAGAAGGTAGAACCACTTATGTTGTTGTTGCAAAAAGGGGCAGGAAATGTATCCTTGATTAACCAGAATGTTGCGCCCATCCCTGAGGAAGCTATTGCTGCCATTAAAAATGTGTTTGACTTAATTTTCCTGTCAAAAAGAAACAGAAAACTAAACTGTCACTGGACAGGAGTAGTTTTATTAAGTCCTGCTCAGGGTCTTATATACAGGCTATTGCCCTTTAATATCAAGTGGTTTCTGGTAAAAGAAAAAGTGATTCCTCTTTTCCTGAAGAGATTCAAGAAATTAAATCTAGAGAGGATGTGATGGAACAGATACAGTTTTCCCCCTCAGAATTCTGATTCAGACTCAGTGGAGAGCATGTCACCTGAATCTCCCTATCAATGATTCCCTTTCTCCAAGACTAGTTCCTGAATGTGCAAGTGTATTTAGTGGGAGAACACTGAGGTTTCTCAGTCCCCCAGAAAATACAATCGTGTTGCAGAAGTAATTTCCAGAACCTTTACCCATTTCCCCAGTTCTATCAGCTCTGGAAGAAGTGTGTGCTACTGCCTGCAATTTTCCTGATGTAATGTATAAAAGTTACTGAATCATTTTAGTTTTTATTCACTTTTCCCAAACATGACCCAGCAGCTATTGCTTTAGTTAGTCGAGCTGCTGCCAGACATTTTAACCCTAATCCTTTCCCCTTTGACAAGGATTGTAAAGCAATGTTTAAGTTTGGGGAAAAGTGTTTGTTTCTGCAACTTTCATTTTTATAATTTTGAGTTGTCAGGGTCATGTGCTAAAGTTTATTGTGACTAACTGAAAGTATGAGGAATGTTTTATCTGCAGTTTCCCCCTGTGAGGAAAAATCTGCTTTGTGTGGTTTGGTTTCCTTTATTTTTCAGATCACTAGTCATTTAAAATGTGTTTATGACTGTAGATAATACATCCAGTGAGGTTGCTACTGGTACTGTGTTGAGGAAGTTTGCTTGGCTTCATTATCAGAACCTCCTAGAGGATGTAAAAATGAGCTTTTACATTCACCTTTGGATAGAGATTTTGGTCCCACTGCTGCAAAGCTCATCAAAAATGTGTTGAGATGGTTAAGATGATATACAGGGAATCTCACTGATTTTTTTTATCCCTCCCTCTCTTCTTCTTCTTTCGGCTTTTCCCGGTTAGGGGTCGCCACAGTGGATCACCTGTTCACTCATGATTGGCAGTGGAGTTTTACGGTGTCGAGTTGCCAGCCCAGCTCCCAACCTTCCACAGAAGGCACACACACACACACACACGCACTCACACCTAGGGCCAATTTAGAGTGTCCAATCCACCTACAGCATGTCTTTGAGATATGGGAGGAAACCGGAGCACCCGGAGGAAACCCACGCGACCACAGGGAGGACATGCAGATTCCTCACAGAAGGTACCCCAGCCGAGGAGTGAACCAGATATCCTCTTGCTGTGAGGCAGCAATGCTAAATGCTGCACCACCATGGCCACCCTTTTTTATCCCTCCCTCTCTAAATTTTCCAAAGGTTATATTGCTGCCTTGCCCAACTGCTGAAAGAAACAAAACAAAACAAACAGTCTCAGCAATATGGTGGTAAGCAGTCATAATTCCAAAGTTGAAAATAAGTGCAGACCAAAGGTATAACATCAGGGATAGTTACAAACTTTGCTATGATAAACTTATAAAGATATCAGAATAACAGGTTTTGCATTAGTATTCATTAAAACAATCAGTACATTCTGCAGAATTCTCACAGCACCCCCTAATGTCTCAGCATAATTCTAGATGAGGTAAAACTGTGAAGGTCTGCCTTTGTCCTGCCCAGCTTGTCTGCCAATTTTGCTCTGACAGAATGCAGGAAGTAGGAAGTACAGTGAGATTCTGTTGTAAAGCTGTATCCCATGATAGCATGTCTTGTCTGCAAAGGAGGTTAAGATGTGGTTCTCCCTTGCTTTTTTATGTACCACATCACTGTGGTATTGTTTGTAACAACTTGAAGTGGTGCTGGAGACCAAAGGTGATTTAACGAGTTGAGTGTTTTGATAAGGGCAAACTTCTCCTTTACATTTATATGGTTGTGTGTCTGTTTTCCTCCTTTACATTTATGAGGTCGTGTCATGTGTTTATTGTCCCAGTTACCTTACACTTTTATTCCCCTAAAAAAGTGCAAGATAACTGTGGGGACTGGCTGTTTTGGAGCAGGAGGGGATAAGGAGAGACCTAGATTCAGGGTACTTGATGCCTCTAACAAGTCTCACACATCCCAGAACTGGAATCTGAAAAGATAACAGGTGTTGGTGCTGGGACCAAACAGACTTCAGATACCATTGTATATTTCTCATGTGGAATCTTGAAAGCGGTATTATGAGAATCATAGATGCCAGGAGACTCGGAATCCTGAGGTATTCCCACCCTTGCCCATTAAAGGGACCCCAACAGTCACAGAAGACATTGCTAACCCCCAGTCCATAGTGGCTGTATGTGTAAAACCAGAGGTATCTGGGAAAAACTCTGAAATAGATCTAAATGTAGATATACTTTTCCTGTGGAAGAAAAACTCTTTATACTGAGATTCTCTTGGAATCCCAGCCTGCATATGACATCTCTCACCAAAGAAAGAGATTCCTGATACTTTGAAAAACAATCTGCATAGATAAGCAGGACATCTAAATATGGAAACATGTGGATACCATGTAACCTGCAATGTGGTATAAATGGAGTTAGATACTTTATGAACACTCTTGGGGCACTGGATAACACAAAGGCTAAGGCAGAGAATGGATAATGTGATCCAGATACAAAAAAACCTTAAGAAACATCTGAAGCCTTAATGGATAGGAATGTAGTGATAAGCATTTTTTAAATCTAAAGTTACCAAATAATCTAAAATGGGAAAGAAGGGGTAAGATTGTGTTGTGAAAGGATCTTAAACTTGGACACTATTGCAAACTGGTTTAAGAAAAAGGTCCATAATTGATCTCCAGGCATTTTATTTTTTTGGCTTCAGAAACTTTCTTGAATAAAAACCTCTTCCCCACTGGGAAAAAGGAAGTATTTATATTACCCTTTCCTGATAAAGCATGTGCTGTAGGGGAGGAGGGAACAGAGCAGTTTGGTCTGGGAATGTGGAATATTTCCCTGGAAAGAAGGGATTTCTTCCAGATGAGTCAGTCTCAGAACCCATTTGTCTGAAACAACCTGTTGCCAAAGAGACAGAAATGGAGAATCTGACTTTCTGGAAGGGATAAGAGACTGCCAGGGTGGAAATTGGGACAAGGACCCTTACATACTAATTCTGACTTTGTTTTTCTACTGTCCTTTGTTTTGAGGATTCCTGATTTCTTTTTGGGCACCTCCCTACCATTGTTTTTTAATGACTGCTTACCACCATATTGCTGAGACTGTTTGTTTTGTTTTGTTTCTTTCAGCAGTTGAGCAAGGCAGCAATATAACCTTTGGAAAATTTAGAGAGGGAGGGATAAAAAAGGGTGGCCATGGCAGTGCAGCATTTAGCATTGCCACCTCACAGCAAGAGGATATCTGGTTCACTCCTCGGCCGGGGTACCTTCTGTGAGGAATCTGCATGTCCTCCCTGTGGTCGCGTGCGTTTCCTCCGGGTGCTCCGGTTTCCTCCCATATCTCAAAGACATGCTGTAGGTGGATTGGACACTCTAAATTGGCCCTAGGTGTGAGTGCGTGTGTGTGTGTGTGTGTGTGTGTGTGTGTGTGTGTGTGTGTGTGTGTGTGTGTGTGTGTGTGTGTGTGTGCCTTCTGTGGAAGGTTGGGAGCTTCTAATACCATGCATGTTACATGTATTGGTAGCATATTTAAATAGGATTGTAGACTCTTTTTTATAAGACCCGTTGCTGCTGCTACTATTGGAATTATCTGGATATCTTTCTTCCACAATGCCCTCATTTCTGCTTGCAAATCCTGATATTTTATGACTTTTTGTCTTTTTGTATGCAGGACACTGTAGTCACTGGGTGTGGTGATTTCAGTGATCAATGCTACTTTTGTCTTCTTTTCTTGTAACAATATATCTGGTTTTCTAGCATCTATCTTTTGAACTGTTGGTAATGAGTGATCCCATGTGATGTAGACTTCCTCATTTTCTATGATGCTTTGTGGCTCATATTTCCAGTATTTTTCAGCCACTTCAGTACCGTAATGTTTGCACAATCCCCAGTGCAACAGTCTCGCCACATTATTATTCCTTTCAGTATATAGTCTGTCTGCCATTAGTATTTCACAACCAGCAACAAGGTGTGCAACTGGTTCCATTTCTGTTTTACAAAACCCGCATTTGTCCGTTTCTCCCACATGCTCAATGGACTTTGCAAGCTAATGTGTACATAGCCCACCATCTTTGGCCACCAATATTATCTCTTGACTTAAATTCACTTCTCCTTAACCATTCCTGCCTTCATTCCTGATCAACATGAGATTCTTCCAGAAGTTTTCTATACTTGCAACTATATTTATGCTTTTTTCCACATTTCTTGCCTGCTCATCTTGTCCTTCACCTTATATTCTTTCTTTTTTTTTTTTTTTTGGCACATTCAGTTGCTGCCTGATTTTTATCTATTTGTGGTTTGATTTCCATTCCTGCTTAAGGCCGATATGCTTCTGCTAGCCTAAGCAGGGAAGTCATCTTAGATTTATTATCCTCATGTTTCAAAACTTTCCCTATGTTTGGGTCTTGTGAGGTCAGCAGATATGTGTGGAGTCCCACGATTGCAGATCTATACATGTAATCACTTTCAAGGAGGCCTATTCCTCCTTCAGAATGGGAAATATATAATCTTGGTATGCACTGATTTTTATAAATCATTTGGTGAGCATGAAGCAGCCTTCTTGTTTTCCTATCTAATGTATCCAGCACATTTTGGGGCCAGTCAATCACTCCAAAACTGTAAGTTAAGACAGGAAGAGCAAATTGGTTTATAGCTTGGATTTTGTTCCTAGATGTCAAAGCTGTTTTCAGGATTAATTTAAGTCTTCTGAAGTACTCCTTACTAAGTTTTATTCGCATTTGTTCATGTTTTATTGTTGATCCTTCATCAGTTCCCAAATATTTATACACTCCCTTTTGCTCAAGTTCTTTTATATTACATTCTTGTCCCAAACTGATGTTTTCTTAGTGCTGCAGTTTTCCTGCTTTAAAGGTTGCTTTTGCACATTTATCAAGACCAAATGACATTCTTATATCATCTGAAAAAGTTTTGACACCTTGCAGTTGTGCTTTCAGTTCCTCATCTGATGAGCTATACAGTTTCAAATTGTCGACAAATTGTTGTTTTCTAGGAGCCAAATTATAGCCATGACCTAAGCTGTTAAGTAGACAGCTTAATGGATTAAAGGCAAGGCAGAATAGCAGCGGTGACAGAGAGTCACCCGGAATATCCGCCTTTGAATTTTTATCCTGGAAATAATAAGTTGGACTTTATCATGATTTAATTGCAAAGTGGTCTGGTATCTTATACATTTGTAAGCACTTTTTTATCCATGAATGTGGGATACTATCAAATGCTTTTTTTGTAGTTACTGCAGGCCATACTTAAATTCTTCCCCTTTTTACAGTTCTCCACTATGACTTTATTTAACAGCAAATGATCCTTTGTTATGTATGACTTTCATTTATTGTCCTTTTGTTCTGTTGCCATAATTGAGTTTTCTTCTAAATGATGAAAACTTGGTCGGCATCAATTCCAGTGTACAGTTTATACGTCGTCGGAAGGCAAGTTATTGGTCTATAATATTTAGGGTAGCTTGCAGGTTCACTCTTAAGTAGGAGCATTGTTTTTCCTGCTGTTAGCCAGGTTGGTGTCTGGTAAGGGTGTGCATATAAATAATTCTTACTCATGATATTAATACTTTTAACCAGAAGTTAGGTACTGCATCTGGGCCTGGGGTTTTCCAATTAGAGACTTTTCTTAACTTTGTTTCAGTCTCTCTGGTTGTTACTTCATCCCCTTTCATATCCTATACCTTTAAACTTTCTTTCTTTTACTATCCATTTAGCATCTTTGTTATGTTCCACAGGATCTTCATAGATACTTCAGAAAAATGTATCTATTTCTTTTTTTCTGAGCCTAGTGATCATCTTGATGTTACTATAGATTGTAAGAAGGAAGTGGTTCATACTCTGATGTTCTTCACTAGTAATGTTAACACAGTTACAGAAGTGGTAAAGAAATGCTGGCTGGTTTTAGTTAGTAATCCAGATATAAAGGATATAGTAGGGGATAGACCTTATTTTTGTTTTAAAAACAAGAAATCTTAAATTACTGTTGTGCTATCCAAGGAGCAGAACATGTAGTTACCTTTTGAAAGCACTTTTTTGACAGTCCCATGGGTTAAATGTAATTTTTGTGCTTACATTGATTCTTCGAGATCTTTTAAGCACCCTGATACTGGGAGAGTGTTCATCTTTAAGGTTGAAGCCAACAGTGATTCATTTAATTTGGTTTACTTAGCCGCTTGCACCCAGTGTTCATCTTTCTGTCTGGGGAAGACCAACAGGTGGGTCAAAGATAGAATAAGGGAACATATATATGACATCAGGACTAGGAACACTGCTAACGCCTTGACTAAGCATGTACCTGGTAATGATTTAACACGCACTTTTAAATTTTTGGTTATGGAAAAGATTGCAGTGAGCAAACGTGGAGGGGACATCAGGAATTTAACTGAAGTATCAGAAAAAAAGATGGATCATCAGATTAAGGGCAGATGCGGGCAGGGGTCTAAATGATAAGATTCTGTTGAAACCTCCTACTCAAAGACAGATCTCTACACAAATAATTAATATTTTTGAACGTGCCTTATGTATATTTTTATATTTGTATTTTTTATGTTTTACAGCAAGTATCTGTGTGAATGTTTTTTTATCACTATTATGCACGTTTTTTCTTATATACTGTTTTTTCTTATGCTATTTTACTATGCTGTGTTTTTTATACTATTTTACTATCCTGTGTCTTTAAATCAGCAGGCAAGTTCTGTTACAGCTCTTTTAAGGTTACTTTGTTGCTAGTATATTGATATGTATTCCTTTCTATGATTGGCTACAGCATTATTGGTATCTCTATTTAATACTAAGCAATGTTTGGTTTGGTTTTAATGTCTGAAGAAGTAGTTTTCTTTAACTACTGCAAAACTGTTTACATACCATTACATTTCCTGATTTTAACTCCACTTGAACGTTGGTTTTTGGCTGCCACTTGTTTTGGTTCGCTCCTATGTGTTTTTGGATTTATTTCTCTTTTGAGTGAACCATTCATCCTTTTTGTTGTGTATTTAGTTCTTTGAATACTTTATGAGTATAATAATCTTTATGATTATTGTTATTCTCCTTAAAGGTCTGCATCCAAAATCCCAGTCTCTCCTTGTTTCTTGAACTTCCCCTCATTTTATCATCAACATCATCCCTTTCTACTTTGAATTATAAATCTGAAGTTGTTAATCTTCTTCCATTCCTTACTGATGGATACGGTTCCGAACCCTCAGAACCGAGTCGGCCAAATACCAAGCTAACATACACCAAACTCTCGAGCCACGCTACTACCCACAATGACCTTCATCCCATACCCCAGATCTCATTTGCCGCACAGCCATATAGCAGCGTTTCACCGAGCTCTCCAGCTAAGTAGTTTAGACTTGTATAAAGTGTGTATTTCTCTACTAATTTTTCTACTAGTGTCTTTCTCATATGTTAGCTCTACCCACAGGTATTCCCTTTTTTACCATTGTTGGTATTTTCTTGCCTTTCCTTACTTTTTACCACCCTCGTGGTAATTCTTCATACCATTGCGGGTAGTCTTGCCTTTTCTTTCCCTCTCTCCTTTTGTCTGAGTGAGTGCTAGTGTGTCAGAGAAAAAGGGTACTTCAGGTTTTAAACACTGCACGTCATGCAGTGGTAAATTACCGAACAGTGACTTGCATTTTAAATGTGTTTATTGTTTGGGCATTTTGCACCTTTCTGCAACCCCCCCATGTGATATTTGTGCGAGTTGTAGTCAATGGACGTTGAATGAATGGCGCAACAAATTGATTCTAAAAGGATTGCTTTCCTCTCCTTTCTCGGAGGCTATTTCTGTGGAGGTCTCAACCTCTCCAGTCAAGGACAAGAAGCGTCCCTGCTCAGACCCCTCTTCACCGGCCAGTGATAGGGGCAAGACCCATTGATCTAAGGCCTGTAGATCTTCCTCCAAGCATCAGCTCACTGCCTTGGTGCCACCAATTTTGGCGCCGAGCGCAGTTTCTAGGAAGTCTGAATTGTCGGTTCCGGGTTTGGCACCAACGACTACTGAACCGCTGATTACTTTGGTTCCAACCAGTCTGGTTCTGGACACCTCGGCACTGACCTCACCTTTACAGACACCGGCTCCGACGACCTCAGATCCAGTTTTGACTATTACCCCGATTGTGACTTCGGCTCCTAGCCCCCTCTCGGTGCCGACCTTACCGTTTACACAATTCAAATCAGAATCCTCTGCTCTGTTGAGTTCCTTACCACAGACTAGGTATTCATCTTCTGTGGATCCATTTGCCGGACAAGCCTACAGTCCCTTTCTGGACCAGCCTGAATCCCCTTCCGGGATATCAGTTAGGTCTGCCAGGAGCGTTCCCAAAATAGACATTGTTTGTCTCGTTGATCAGGTACTGACTGCAGGAGGAATCTCCAGACCCTGTCCTGCTCCGGGTGTTGGGATTTTTCCTCCTTCAACTCCTTCATATTCTCCTGCTGGGGATCCTTCAGTTCCAAGGCCCTCTTGCCCATTGCTTTCAATGGGACCTCTTCCTTCGGCACCGATTACTATGATGCCTGAAGCATCTAAGCCCTGGTGGGTGCCAGTTCCGACAGCATCCCACCTTACTCAACCCCTTGCTTTGGGGGTGGAATACTCAGTTCTGGCCCCGGCACCGACGGTCCTTTCGGTTTCCATGTTGGATCCGAGAGTTATATCCACACCAAACCCTTCTCAAACTCCAGTCTCGGAGGTGGGCCTTTCAGAGTGGGGTGTGATCCCTGTTCCATTTCAGTCTTCTTTGGTTTTGGGCTCCCATCCTTCTTCGGGTGGGCCCATCTTCCAGATTATGGAAAGGGCGCTGGTGGCTAGTAATCCCCCTCCTTCAGCTCTGCCTTTGGTTCCCCCCATAACTCAGCCATCGCCGGCCCTTATAGCAGGGGGACCACTAATCCAAATCACCCCCCTTTCCAAGGCCTCTTCAGACATCCCCACCAAAGAGCCCCATCGGAAGAGGGTGTGCAAAAGAAAACACATAGACTCACCTGAAGAGTCCCTTACTGAGGATACAGATTACAATGATGGGAAAGGTTCCCCTAGATCACCCCCCTGACAATGTTTCCTTTGGGGATATCTTGGAGATTTTGAGTCAGCGGGGTGACTGGAAATCTTCCACCCCTTCCCCGGAGGAATCCATTTTCCTACAAGCTTTCCGCTCCCGGCCCACTACTTCCTGGGTGACCCCTCCTGCAGATGAGTCAGTCATATTCATCGTGCAGTGAGAGTGGAAGAGTCCGGATTCAGTAGAAGCTATCCCCAGGAGATCAGACAAGGTACATTCTCCTCCAGAGGATCAACCCCATTGGTCAAAAGGCTTGCCAGTAGACACTGTGGTGGTGGCAGTGGCCACAAAAAAGGACCTGGCGGAAGAGAGTCTTGCTGTTCATCCACCAAACAGGGAGTCCCGGGCAGTGGACATGTTAGGGAAGTGAGTTTTTGCTGCAGCAACCTTTGCTGTGCATTCGCTGAATTTCCTGGCAGACTTTACGAGACTCCAGAGAGAACTTATTTCCTAACTCTCTGGTAGCCTCGCAGGTGAAGTGTCGGATGAAGCACGTGACAAAGTGACCTCCCAACTTGCCACCCTTGAAGCGATTTTGAATTCCTCCATAAGGTTGCTCTCCCACACAACCGAAGGAGCAGCTAGAGCTGCAGGTGCTGGCATGGTTGTCCGACGTCATGCCTAGATGCACATTTCTGACCTACCGGATTCATTCAAGTCTTCCTTTTTGAACGCCCCTATTGAGCCCTCTGAGCTCTTTGGTTCTAAGGTCAAGGATACGTTGACCAGGTGTGAGCAGGGTGGAAAGACCTTGTCCGCCATGGGCCTGCACTTCTCCAAACCTCTGCGTTCCTTCTCCAGGAACCAGAGGAGTGGAAAGTTGTGGCACAAAAAGTCGCAAGGTTTTTTTCGTGACGCACGTGGCGAGGACTCCTCCAGAGGCAGAGGGGGGGTCCAATGGTGGAAGATGCCCCTTTAGGGGCAGAGGGGGTAACTGGAATCAGGGCTCCAAAGATTCTTTCTCCGGTAGACCCTATCAGCGCTCCTGAAGTGTTGCCCAATTGCTTTCCTCTGAAAGCAGTCTGGGTGCATTTCTCTCTGCACTAAACAGCCTGGTCCTCCATTACCGATGATCTATGGGTGCAGAGAATTATCACCAGAGGCTATCACTTTCCCCTCAAATCCTTTCCAAGACCTAAATTCTCCCTTTCCGATGTACCACCCAGTCAAAGGGAGGAGGCAGCTTCCGAAATCAAGAAGCTTCTTCTAAAGCGAGTCATCCAACAGGTCCCCCCAGATCAATGCGGATTAGGGTTCTACTCCAGACTCTTTCTGGTGCCAAAAAAGACAGGGGACTGGAGGCCCATCCTGGATCTCAATTATTTGAACGAGTCAGTCATACAGACCAAGTTCCGCATGGTCACTATTCAATCCATCCTTCCAGTCATTCGGGAGGGTGTGTGGATGTGCTCTCTAGATCTCCGGAATGCATATTACCACATAAAAATGGACAAACGCTCCAGGAGACTTCTGCACTTCTGGCTGGGAGCCAATCATTTTCAATTCAGAGCCCTGCCTTTTGGTCTCTCGACAGCCCCCAGAGTGTTCACAAAATGTCTAGCAGTGGTGACAGCTCACTTGAGACTTCACGGATTCCAGGTGTTTCCTTATCTGGACGATTGGCTCCTGTCCGCCCCCACTGAGCATCTACTGACAAGGGCCCTTCACTACACTCTGTCTCTGGTGGAGTCTCTGGGTATTACTATCAAATGGGAAAAATCAAACCTTCAGCCCTCACGACAACTGGAATTCATAGGGGCTATGTTCAACACTCAGCTCGGCCTAATATCTCTTCCTCATCACCGGCTCTTAAGATTGAGAACAACAAGTGCAAGTGATACTCGACCGCAGGAAATTATCTGCAAGGGAAGTTCTGCAGGCTCTGGGTTCCATGGCGGCAGCCATTCCCAATGTTCCATTGGCCAGACTTCATATGCGCCTGTTACACTGGCTTCTTCAAACTCAATGGATACACAATCATCATCCTGTGAACGCACTAATCCTCATCACTGATCTCTGCAAACAGGATCTCCTCTGGTGGATGAGAATGGACAAAAGTCTTTGGTGTCACCCTTTTCAACCTCATGCCACGGTGACTACGGATGCTACCCTGATAGGGTGGGGGGGCCACTTTCAGGGAAAATCTGTTCAAGGCATGTGGCCTCCTCTAGAAGTCGACTTACATATCAATGTTCTAGAGCTCAGAGCTGTGTTACTGGTGTTACAAGCTCTCCATCCTCTTCTTCCTCTCGAACTGATTGCTATCTAGTCCAACAACGTGTCTGTGGTCTGGTACATCAACAAGCAGGGAAGGACCAGATCTTACCCCCTTTGCTGCGAAGCTATGAGAATTTGACAATGGGTGACAGCTTCCAACAGTTTCCTGATTGCTACACACATCCCAGGGAGTTCCAACATGATTGCGGACAGGCTGAGCAGATGCATCCTGCTTCCTCACGAGTGGTCTCTCAACCCAAGAGTGGCAGCGGAAATTTTCAGCCGCTGGGACCAGCCTTGCTGTGATCTGTTTGCTTCCCCTTCCAAAATGAAGTGCAGCAGCTACTTTACCCTCTTTCCTCCACACGGGGAGTCCCCGAGAGATGCTCTGACTCACAACTGGCCCGCAGGTCTCCTGTACGCTTATCCTCCCATCCCTTTGATACCCTTGGTCTTAAGCATGGTCTTCTCGGTTGAGAAGCAAAATGATTCGCATTGCTCTGTTCTGGCCTCGACAGGTTTGGTTCCCCTTACTTCAGCCACACCTGCTCCGACCTCCTTGGATCCTGGACTTCCATCAGGATTTCATTTCTCACCCCCAAGGGTTGTCGTCTCCAAATCTGACCATGCTCAAACTGACAGCTTGGTTGCTCCACATCCATTAGTAGCCAGGCTTGAATCACTCTCTTCTCCGGTACGAAATAAACCTTCTACCAGAAAACTTTATAAAGACAAGTGGAAATGCTTTTCCTTGTGGGCACAAAAGCCTGGATCCTGTCTCTGTTCAGTAGCTACGGTTCGTCAATACCTGACCAATCTTTTCCTTAACGGGGCTTCTGCATCCACGATTTAGGTGCATCTAGCTGCCATCTCCAATTTCCATGATGGTTCAGACAGAATTCCTATTATATCTTCTCATCTGTGTAAGACCTTCTTGAAGGGGACTTTTCATTCTAGACCTCCCTTTAGGCAACCTGTGGAATTATGGAATCTGTCTGCAGTGCTTCAAACTTTGGCTCTACCTCCCTTCAAGCCAGCTGCAACCTGTGATGTGAAACTTCTGTCCTGGAAGACCTTGTTTCTGGTGGCGGTTACTTCAGCCAGACGTGTATCAGAGCTGCAAGCATTATGCATTAAGAGTCCTTATTTGATTTTCCATAAAGACAGAGTATCACTTCACACCAATCCCACTTTCTTGCCCAAGGTGGTTTCGGAATTCTCTATTAATCAGTCCATTGAGTTGCCCGTGTTTTTCCCTAATTATACCAACAAAGGGGAATACTGTCTCCATTCCTTGTATATCCACAGACAGTTACGTATTTGGGCAGGACAAAGTCATTTTGTAAGTCAGATCAGCGTTTTGTTGCCTTTGTGGGCTCTAGAATGGGATCGGCAGTGTCTAAGGTTACCTTGTCTAAATGGCTTAGGGATTGGATCTCCTTTGTTTATTCTCTGAAGGAGTAATCAGCTCCTGGCAGCATTAAACCTCATTCCACTAGAGCTGTGGCCGCTTCTGTCACCTTTCATGCTAGGGCTTCCATGGATGATATTTGTGCAGCCGCCACTTGGGCTAAACCCCATATCTTTATCAACCATTACAAATTGGATCTGATCTCCAGGGGAAGAGCTGCCTTTGGCACTATGGTACTCCGGAATGTTCTTCCATGAGGGCCACCCAGATTCTGTAGTAGCTAGGGACTCGGTCCCATCAGTGAGGAATGGAAGAAGATTAACAATTTCAGATAAAGAAGTTATGTCTTACCATAACATTTCATCTGAGTTGTTGATCTTCTTCCATTCATCACACCCTGCCACCTTCCCCCGCCAAGGGCTCCTGGCAGATCTTCGCGTCATTTTGGTGTGTTAGGATTTTTGCGCAGAGATGGCCTCTACCTTTATTTCTGTTTCTAATATATGTTCTGCAAACTTGATCTGAGGTATGGGATGAAGGGCATTGTGGGTAGTAGCGTGGCTCGAGAGTTTGGTGTATGCTAGCTTAGTATTTGGCCAACTCAGTTCCGAGGATTCGGAACCGTACCCATCAGTGATGAATGGAAGAAGATCAACAACTCAGATGGAACGTTATGGTGAGACATAATTTCTTTTTTTCTGATTGTGCAATGTATAGGAGACTTAACTGTGTTTCTCTGAAATAACCCTTCAAATCGGGTAATCCCAATCCACCTTGTTCTATTGGAAGAATCATCTTATCCCACTTGACTCTTGCCGTCTTCCCTCCCAGATAAAATCCTTCAGCTCGTTATTAATTGCCATCCACACCTTCTCCTCTGTTTGATAAAAATATGCCTGACCTCCAAATAAGACTAAAAGGACTAAAACATTTTAACTGCTTGTATCTTACTATTGATATCCATATAACAGAGCTTCCATTTTCTCAGTTTTTGTATTATCTTTTGTTTAGTCTCTTCCCATGTATTCTTAGCTGCCAAACCAGAATCATTTCAATCCACACTCCTAAGTACTTCATTTTATCAGGTCCCCATAAATATGGATATTGCTGAATCAATTCACGTGTAGGTATGTAATGTATCACTATTGCCTTTGTTTTAGCTTAATTAATTTTGTATCACAAAAAAGATCTGAAACTGTCTCAAAACACTCCACAACACTGTAATGTTCCTTTCTGGTTTTGTCAGGTATAAAATATCATCATCTGCAAATAGAGCCAACTTTTCTTGACTACCATATCATTCTTATTTTCTTTACCAGTGGTTCTAAGTATAATGGAAATAAAGTGGAGAGAGGATTCCCCTGCCTGGTTCCTCTGCTCAAGCAGAAATTATCAGAGAGGGCCCCACCCACTTTAGTTTTTATTTCCAATCCTCATATATATTCAACTAATCAACCTTATAATTTTATCAGAGAATGCAAATGCTTCCATTGCCCTGTTCATAAAGCCCTAGCTTACTCTGTCAAATGCTTTCTCTGCATCAAGACCCATCAACAACAGTAGTATTTTCTTGTATTCTGCTTCCCTCTGGATCATCAGTGTTCTGTTAATGTTGTCATATGTTTGCCTCCCTCCACAAAAATTACATTGATCCATATCTATCAATTTTGGTATCATTTAGCCATTATAGTCATAAATATTTTATAATCATGGTTTAGTATTAAAATGAGCCTATATGAAGCTGGATCTGATGGCTCTTTACCCTCTTTAATCATTACAGCTACCACCACTTTCTTCCAAGATATTAGTACTTCTCTTCCTTTTAAAATACTGTTTAACAAAACCTTCCAGATCTTTATCAGTTTTTCCCTCCTAGCTTCCAAACTTCCACATGAATGCCATCTATTCCTGGGGCTTTCCTGTAGATTTCTAAAATCATGCATATTATCAAGGTAATCCCTTATTTTTGTTTAGCATGCTTCAGTTGCCTCTTCTTATTCTGTAGGATTCCCTTATTTTGCAATAATTTAACATTTGTCAGTCCCTCTAAATAATTTTTACTTCTTAACAATATCTCCCTTTCTTTTATTTCCACCCTATTTTTAAACATCACTTTAATTGTATCCCATTCCTAGCTGTATTTTCAGAATTAATTTCTAGCTTCTCTAATAGCTCCTGAATAATTTCCACTATCCATTCTGTCAGTTCATCTCTTCTCAACAGACAGGTAGAAAAGCATCAGTGTCTCATTTTTATTTTAGTTATTATTGCCACATGCTCTAAAATAGTTATTTGGTCTGTATCAAGATCTTCAATTAAATGTGCATGTTTCTATCTTGGGAAATAATTCAAATGCAGATTCACTCCAAACTCCTAGTACTGAACTCACACTGTTACAGATCAAATTCCTGTCCTTATCTCTAAGTAATATTTCTTGCTGAAAGCTGATTGTTTCTCCCAGAATTTTCTTAACCTCCATTATAGCAGTTTTTGGTGGAATATAAATAGATATTGCACCTATTGATATCAGGTCTCAAATGAAAACAGGCACTTTTCCATGCGGAAAGTGTTCGCTCTGTGGATACATCACTAAGAAGTGTGGCTTTAATGTCCCAGGCATTGAGTTAAGTATAAAACCTACTTTCTATGCAACTTGTAACACCAGAAATGTTATTTATTTAGCTACTTGTAATCTCTGTAATAGTTATTATGTAGGGATGACTTCGCGAAGACTTAGAGACCGGATGTATAACCACGTTTATGACATAAGAAGAAACAGTTCCACCAATGCATTGGCTATGCATTGTAATATCCATCCTAAACATAGTTTTGTGTTTCAGATTCTGCAAATAATAGATCCCAATAGAAGGGAAGGTGACCATATGAACACCTTGGAAACCTTTGAATTAAGATGGAGTTCCTGTTTTTATTAATAAAAGACTTTTGATTTATTTCGTGGTGGTTTCAAGCAATTTTTCTAGCCTCGTTCTTCTACCTTTGATGCAAGAAACCTTTGGATGATCGGTTTTTGTCTTCTGCTGTTGGTGTTTTTGTTTTTGCATTTGACCGGTCTTCACACGATGGATATGCAGAATATTGAATTAGATTACAACCCAGTAAGTACCATGGCTAATGAGAACTGGAATTGCCTGTTTTACCAGAAAGACAATCCGCTATTACACATGGACATTAATGGTGAAGCTCATACTAGCCCATCCAATACCAGTGAGAATATGTATGAGTTTTTTGGAAGCCTGAGAAATCTAGAAAATGATCTATATCGCCTGCATAGGCTCGTCTGGCAGAGAAGGCATTTACAAGCGTGTCTGCATTTCAAGGTCATCCCCCGCGGCATGCGGGTTCTATGCATGCCGACTTATGGGGATAGCCATCCCGAATTACTTCGACAATGGCAGAAGCTAAACATCGATTTTGGAAACAGATACATCCAATTACTACTGGATTATTTTACACCGATTGAAGCGGAGCTTCTTGCAAAGGTAGAGGAACAGTATAATTCACTTACTATTAACTACCAGACTGAGTTTTGTAAATCTAAAATACAAGCCATGAATAGACAGCTATCTCTATATAGTAATAAGTTGGAGCAGATAAAAATTAGAAAGTTGAGACGTGACTGTGAGGACTTTTGTCTCGGCCGTATTTTTGTATGGCCGAGACCTAGTTTGAATGATAAGCCACGTTCTAGACAAACATTAGCAGCTCCCAGCTCCAGTAATAATGACATTGTGACTGTACAGAATGAAATGACTGATAGTAGATTGCTGCCAGAAAATGCCACCAATGAGGTGTCTAATATATCCGATACACCTGTTCCTTCTCTGCCCTGCAACCAGCAGGGATTGTCTCATCAAAGCACTTTAGGTGCCAAATCTAAAGCCATCGGTCTGAACAACAAGTTTATGGCGCCCATACCTTTAAATTTTCCCCTCCCTTACAAAGAGACAGTGCGTACTCGCTCCAACAGCCGGGGAAGGGGAAAAAGGAAATTATCGGGAGAAACACCGGAACAAAGAAGAAGGATGAAAGTTTAAACAGTTTGTTTTTTAACTTGTCAACAAGGACATTTACATTGAATGAACAGTATATACTTAACAAGGGCTTGTCGTTCATCCCCTCTAAGCACAGTACTATATCTGATACTTTGATAGGTTTACGCAAGTTTTGTAGGAAACTTTCGCTTAAGATACTATTCAAGGATAATTCGCCTAACCTTTTTGATAACCAACTAGGCGCTACTGTTTGTAGGAAGAAAAGTACTTTTATGCCCCCACTTATACAACCTGTTGAATGCTTTCTGAAAACATGTGAGCGGGACTTTTACCATTACTATGACTGTCATGAAAAAAAAGAGTATCTTTGTTAATTTAAGTACAACAGAGAGATCTGAGTTACAAGGTCTTTGTAATGATTCTAGTCTTGTTTTTAAACCAGCAGATAAGGGAGGGGGGATTGTCGCCATGGATGCAACCTTCTACCAACAGTTAATGCTGAATATGTTGAACAATGATAGTGCCTACAAGAAAATAGAGAAATCTGGTATAAAATCAATAATACAGTATGTCTATGACACTTTGTATGATATGCTGATGACCAGATCCATTGATAAACCTCTCTATGATTTTCTGATGATAGATTTTCCTCTGATACCTATAATCAAAGGTTTGCCCAAGTTACACAAGGGTAAATATCCACCCCCACTGCGTCCCATTGTATCAGGTGACCATTGGGTAACACAAAATGCATCTCTGTACATACAAACTAAATTGGGAGTGCTGGTGAAGAAAGTACCTACCATACTACATGACTCTTTTAGATTGCTAGATGACCTTAAGTTGGATATGGTGAAAAATAAGATAAAAGAAGATACCTTGCTAGTGACACTAGATATTGAGAGTCTTTTTACCAACATCCCCAATGATTATGGTATAAATGCAATAAGAACACATATGACAGAATTAAAAATGGATAACGTTGAGACCATGAATATCTGTTGTATGTTGGACCTCGTCCTAAACAACAATATTTTTCTATATGATAATATGGTATATGCACAAACATGGGGGGTGGCCATGGGCACCCCCTGTGCCAATGCATATGCCAACCTCGTCGTCTATGAGTGGGAAAAGGAACACATCTTTAATGATCCCAGATTTGACAATGTCGTCTTATACAGACGATTCGTAGACGACATTTTAGTATTGTGGAATGGGGATGTAGCTACTTTGAATGTTTTTATTAACCATATGAATAATACCACTTCTTTCTTTAAATTTACTCATGAATTTTCTAAGTCAAATATCAATTTTTTAGATATCACTATTAAGAAAGGCATTAATTGTGAATTAGTAACTACACTTCATAGAAAATCCTGCTGGAGGAATGGGATTCTCCAATATGACAGCTTACATCCACGTCATATTTTTCAGAATATTGTGAAGAACCAGATGAGCAGGATATTAAGAATTTGTAGTGATAAATCAGATGCACTTAAATTAATTAACACTCAGAAGGAATATTTTATGGATAGGGGATATCCTTTGAAGTTGATAGATGATGTGATGAAATCTATATTTGATAATGCTATACCCCAGACCATATTATCTAAACCGTATAGAAAAAAGAAAATGACTCAAAACATAGAATACGATATAAAATATACCAGTGATGTGCAGCATTTAACCAATATAGTAAGAGGAAATTGGAAGATCTTGTTATCAGATATAACAGTTTCAGGAATACTTAGTGAAAAACCAGCCTTTAGATACACTAACTGTATGAACTTAAAAAGGTTGCTATGCAAAGAAAAATTAGATATTGCACCTATTGATATCAGGTCTCAAATGAAAACAGGCACTTTTCCATGCGGAAAGTGTTCGCTCTGTGGATACATCACTAAGAAGTGTGGCTTTAATGTCCCAGGCATTGAGTTAAGTATAAAACCTACTTTCTATGCAACTTGTAACACCAGAAATGTTATTTATTTAGCTACTTGTAATCTCTGTAATAGTTATTATGTAGGGATGACTTCGCGAAGACTTAGAGACCGGATGTATAACCACGTTTATGACATAAGAAGAAACAGTTCCACCAATGCATTGGCTATGCATTGTAATATCCATCCTAAACATAGTTTTGTGTTTCAGATTCTGCAAATAATAGATCCCAATAGAAGGGAAGGTGACCATATGAACACATTGGAAACCTTTGAATTAAGATGGAGTTCCTGTTTTTATTAATAAAAGACTTTTGATTTATTTCGTGGTGGTTTCAAGCAATTTTTCTAGCCTTATTCTCTGAAGGAGTAATCAGCTCCTGGCAGCATTAAACCTCATTCCACTAGAGCTGTGGCCGCTTCTGTCACCTTTCATGCTAGGGCTTCCATGGATGATATTTGTGCAGCCGCCACTTGGGCTAAACCCCATATCTTTATCAACCATTACAAATTGGATCTGATCTCCAGGGGAAGAGCTGCCTTTGGCACTATGGTACTCCGGAATGTTCTTCCATGAGGGCCACCCAGATTCTGTAGTAGCTAGGGACTCGGTCCCATCAGTGAGGAATGGAAGAAGATTAACAATTTCAGATAAAGAAGTTATGTCTTACCATAACATTTCATCTGAGTTGTTGATCTTCTTCCATTCATCACACCCTGCCACCTTCCCCCGCCAAGGGCTCCTGGCAGATCTTCGCGTCATTTTGGTGTGTTAGGATTTTTGCGCAGAGATGGCCTCTACCTTTATTTCTGTTTCTAATATATGTTCTGCAAACTTGATCTGAGGTATGGGATGAAGGGCATTGTGGGTAGTAGCGTGGCTCGAGAGTTTGGTGTATGCTAGCTTAGTATTTGGCCAACTCAGTTCCGAGGATTCGGAACCGTACCCATCAGTGATGAATGGAAGAAGATCAACAACTCAGATGGAACGTTATGGTGAGACATAACTTCTTTTTTTCTGATTGTGCAATGTATAGGAGACTTAACTGTGTTTCTCTGAAATAACCCTTCAAATCGGGTAATCCCAATCCACCTTGTTCTATTGGAAGAATCATCTTATCCCACTTGACTCTTGCCGTCTTCCCTCCCAGATAAAATCCTTCAGCTCGTTATTAATTGCCATCCACACCTTCTCCTCTGTTTGATAAAAATATGCCTGACCTCCAAATAAGACTAAAAGGACTAAAACATTTTAACTGCTTGTATCTTACTATTGATATCCATATAACAGAGCTTCCATTTTCTCAGTTTTTGTATTATCTTTTGTTTAGTCTCTTCCCATGTATTCTTAGCTGCCAAACCAGAATCATTTCAATCCACACTCCTAAGTACTTCATTTTATCAGGTCCCCATAAATATGGATATTGCTGAATCAATTCACGTGTAGGTATGTAATGTATCACTATTGCCTTTGTTTTAGCTTAATTAATTTTGTATCACAAAAAAGATCTGAAACTGTCTCAAAACACTCCACAACACTGTAATGTTCCTTTCTGGTTTTGTCAGGTATAAAATATCATCATCTGCAAATAGAGCCAACTTTTCTTGACTACCATATCATTCTTATTTTCTTTACCAGTGGTTCTAAGTATAATGGAAATAAAGTGGAGAGAGGATTCCCCTGCCTGGTTCCTCTGCTCAAGCAGAAATTATCAGAGAGGGCCCCACCCACTTTAGTTTTTATTTCCAATCCTCATATATATTCAACTAATCAACCTTATAATTTTATCAGAGAATGCAAATGCTTCCATTGCCCTGTTCATAAAGCCCTAGCTTACTCTGTCAAATGCTTTCTCTGCATCAAGACCCATCAACAACAGTAGTATTTTCTTGTATTCTGCTTCCCTCTGGATCATCAGTGTTCTGTTAATGTTGTCATATGTTTGCCTCCCTCCACAAAAATTACATTGATCCATATCTATCAATTTTGGTATCATTTAGCCATTATAGTCATAAATATTTTATAATCATGGTTTAGTATTAAAATGAGCCTATATGAAGCTGGATCTGATGGCTCTTTACCCTCTTTAATCATTACAGCTACCACCACTTTCTTCCAAGATATTAGTACTTCTCTTCCTTTTAAAATACTGTTTAACAAAACCTTCCAGATCTTTATCAGTTTTTCCCTCCTAGCTTCCAAACTTCCACATGAATGCCATCTATTCCTGGGGGCTTTCCTGTAGATTTCTAAAATCATGCATATTATCAAGGTAATCCCTTATTTTTTGTTTAGCATGCTTCAGTTGCGCCTCTTCTTATTCTGTAGGATTCCCCTTATTTTGCAATAATTTAACATTTGTCAGTCCCTCTAAATAATTTTTACTTCTTAACAATATCTCCCTTTCTTTTATTTCCACCCTATTTTTAAACATCACTTTAATTGTATCCCATTCCCTAGCTGTATTTTCAGAATTAATTTCTAGCTTCTCTAATAGCTCCTGAATAATTTCCACTATCCATTCTGTCAGTTCATCTCTTCTCAACAGACAGGTAGAAAAGCATCAGTGTCTCATTTTTATTTTAGTTATTATTGCCACATGCTCTAAAATAGTTATTTGGTCTGTATCAAGATCTTCAATTAAATGTGCATGTTTCTATCTTGGGAAATAATTCAAATGCAGATTCACTCCAAACTCCTAGTACTGAACTCACACTGTTACAGATCAAATTCCTGTCCTTATCTCTAAGTAATATTTCTTGCTGAAAGCTGATTGTTTCTCCCAGAATTTTCTTAACCTCCATTATAGCAGTTTTTGGTGGAATATAAATACGTGCCAGAGTAATCCACCTCCCTTGCCAGTCACCCCTTAGTGCTACAAATCTACCATTATTATCTTTTTTATCCTCTTCTATCACTATTGGGGCTCCTCTTGCAATTAATATGAATATAAGTCCTCCTCTTTTCCTTTGCCCCAGGTATTCTGCTGAATAAATATCCTGAAAACCTTTATTTATCAGATTTACATGTTCAATTCTTTCCAAGTGTGTCTCCTGTAGCATAGCTATTTGCACTCTACATTTTTGATATAGTTCACTACTCTTTCTTACTTGTATTTATCTGTGAGAGCATTGACGTTTAAAGACATTACAGAAAGCATAATTGTCTTGAAAAGTTATTATTCCCACCTTTTATATATAGCAGCTTTTTTGTTAAATGTGTCTTTTCAGCTTTTGTGTTACATGCATATACTGTTTGGCAAGTCAATATTTTATACAGTTGTTTCTTGTCATCTACATTTGGGCATATGTCACATCTTAGAACACTTTATGTTTTATTGAAAGTCCTCAAGCAAAAAAAAAGCACATGGTACAGCCTGTGTTTCTACTAAGTGATATCTGGCTTTGTCTTATCTTTATAGCTCTGTCATCTGGCACTTGAATGCTTTCAGAAAACATTTTCTCCAAGCCATTTCTCTTTATTGTCTCCTACAGACATGAGAACCAGGCACAAAAACTGCCAAACATACATTTGTTTACTAGAAAAAAAGGCTTATAATATTTAATGTTCTTTTTCATTTACTTTCTTTCTCTTAAAATGCATTACTAGATTAAGCTAAGGGCCTTAACACAGTCACACTCGTATGCAAGAATGAGAAAAAGCACATTAATTTTTCTTTTGTCATGCTGTTTTAACCAGATTTTTTTTTTACATTGTAGTTCCTATATTTCTTAAAACTGAACAAGGAGAAACAGAGAAGAAGGGAGAAAGAAGAAAACAAAAAAAAAAAAAAAAAAAAAAAACAGGAGCACCTATTTACATTAATGTCCCCATTACACTTAAAAGTAACTGAGATAACTTTACTTTATAGCATGCAAGGAAAGTCATGCACTATTAAAATAGTACCATTAACAAAAATTTTGTTTTACTTGCAGTTAAGTCTCTCACTCCTCTGCCCCCCACACCGAGTATTTTTCCAGCATTAATGACATGAAGTAGGGCATATGCTTTAGAGTCCACTACAAACTTAACAAAGCCTAAAATAGTCCAATATTTACAGATTTTCTTGTTCTGTCATGTTTCACAAATATAATTATTGCTTTGTAATCTAACATTTGTCAGTTTCCAAGTTAGTTTTTATTCCTGTTCATCTCCATCTCGCAAATCCTGTCTCTGCTTCATTTCCAACGTACTCTGTTTTTCTAGTCAACTCATTTGCTTTTTTCTTTCTTTCAAGCATTCTCCATTGAAACACTGGGAAAGGTTTCATTGACACAGTCTCTCTATGTTCTTTATTAGCAGAAGAACAAGAAGCAGAATCTCCTTCTGTTTCACAGCTCACTTTTTGTTGGACAAAGTTTTGTATTTCTTCCTTAACATATACTTCATCAAAAAATTATTTTGTCCCCCTAGGAAAAAAATATTTTGAAGATAACTGGGTACAGCAACTTGATTATCACACCTGCTTCTCGACATTGCCTGAATAATGGAATAAATTTACTCCTCTTCTGCCTGGTGTACAATGAGTAGTTATTCTCCACAAACCGTCTACTGTCTCCCACTTTTAGTACTTTGTCCTTCTGCAACAGTTTTGTCAGAATCAACTCTTTCTGATGGTAAGATGACATTTTTACTGTTAAAGGTGTAGGCTGCTTTCTCATAGCCAGGTTTGGAGCATACACGTGATGTGTCCTTTCAGTTAACAATTCCTGTTGTGCAATATCAGTCCAGTTGCTTATTTGTGCTTTCATAAAATTAATACAGTATATTCCTTCCAGCTTCTCCAGTACAGCAGAAAATCTAAGGTTTTCCCTACATGCTCTGTCCTCTAATTCTGTTATTTTTTGAAACATCTTTTCTTGTGCAGTCTCATATTCAGCCCACCTTTCCTTCATTTCGACTTTGAGTTTTGCAGTTGTATCACCTTATCTGAGTATCTGGTTAATGCTTCTTCCATTTTATCCAGCCTTTTATTGTCTGAGTTGATAAACTCCATCAATGTTTCATTTATTTTAATCAGGTCTGTGTGCAATTGCTTTATACTTTCCACTAGGTTACTGAAAATCATGTCTGAAGCTTGCACTGTTTTTTGCTGAGCAACTGCAGTACTTTTCCCAGTCAGTGTTTCTCCATCACCTTTTGTAGCTGATTTTCCTTCAGGTCCTCTGTATTTCTTTTTTCCTGGCATCCAGGCAGTGCATTTACTAGCCAGTTATTGAAATTTACCCAGAAATTTAGGTCCACTGGCTTTCTGTACTAACTTTCTGTTTCCATACTGGGAAAGTTAGAATTAAGCTGTTAGTCAATGTGCAATCTTGGAAGTCTTCTGGGTTTCAGCATCTTTGATTTTGTTGTTGGATTTGGTTTTTATATAATATTGTGATTGGATGTTAATTTACTCTTGCTTGATGATTCTGGCTTCAGGTGCTTTCTTCGCTTTTGTGGAAAGGAAGTCTGAACACTCACTTCCTGTAACAGCTGAAGGCTTCCCTCGCATGATATGGTCAGCCAATCAGTTGTCACATGAAAAGAAAAGGAGGGCAGTCTAAAGTTTTGAAAACTGACCAGTACTGGGTTACTTTGACAGATAACCTGAAATGTCACTGAGACAATTAGGAATTTGAACATCAACTGTTACAGGTAATTAGGACTCAAACAACTGTACTTTATAAAATTAAGAGACCCACCATCAGGAAATTTGAAAAATGAGGGAGAGAAGATTCTAGAGATATTTAGGCAATATTATGAGAGTTTATATTGAGGAAGAAAAGTAGACATTGATTAAATAGGACAATGAAGAGTTCTTCAAAGTAATTCACTTGGAGCAGATTTCTGAAATAGAAGGAATGGTGTTAGTAAAATAATTAACAAAGGAACACATCAGAATGGTTGTTGCCTTTCAGGTCATGGCAAAATCCACTGGGACAGATGGAATATCAGTAGATATCTGGAAATTGCATGGGCAAAAGATAATAGATATATGGTATGAGTTGTTTAATAATATTTTGAAGGAGGAAGGATTTCATAGCCTTGGAAGAAAGTTGTGAATAGTGGTAATTTAAAAAGAGGGGAGGGATCTATCAGACCTGGAATCACAGACTCATTTCAGTATTTAAATATGATTATAAAAGTTTCATGACCATATTAGCCAAGAGGTTAGCACAGAAAAGGTAAGGAATAATAAGTGAAGATAAGGCAAATATTTGATAATATCAGCAAAATATTAATGATTCAAAAACATGCTGAACAAAATGGGAAAATAATAAATTTATTTAGATTAGATGCTGAGAGGGCATTTGATAGACTGAGATGGAATTTATTATAATGGGTTGTGGTAAAATATGGCCTACAGAAATTGTGGGTGATGCTGATCATGAGGATATATGCCAATTCTGAGTCATATGTACATATTGCTGGCCATCTATCGGAATGATTTAGACTGGAAAAGCCCACCAGACAGGGATGCCCCCCCTGCATTATTTACTTTGTTTATAGAGCCCTTGGTGGTTAAAACAAGGAACTCAGCACTGCAGGGATATAATATGAGAGACTGGAAAAAGTGGGCCTGTTTGCATATAATGCCATCTCTTACCTTACTAACCTAAAGGAAGAGATGTGCCAATTCTGCTGGATCTGTTGAGGAGGTATAATAAAATAGCAGGATATAAACTGAATGAAGATAAATCAAGGGTTACAGTGCCCACATTTGGGGAGGTGCAGAATTATCCCCATTTATGGGGACATGAAAAGATGATATATTTAGGAATTTGGCTTATGAAAGAAATGAGTCTGATGGTGAGGGAATTATAGGGGAGGGGAAGTGGAGAAAAAGGTGTTGGGGAAACTTGGACAATAGAAAATGATGAGTATGGGCAATAATAGCATGATTTAATCAAATTCAGGCCAATAAATCAAACCCAACTGGCCTGTCTGAATTTGTCCATAAATAGACGTAAAAAGAAAAAGGTCATGGACATTCAGAATTGCCATGTAGCTGAAACACCTGATGTCCTTAGATGGTCATTTGCATATATCCCATGTTGGTTCTAATACAAGATGTTTACAGAATCAAACAGTGGAAAGTCTAGCTTTCTATAGTTTCCTTTTGGTTTTTACTGATTGGTTTACTCTGTGACCTTTTTACTCATTGTTTTAGTTTATCCATGAATGTGAAATGCTGATATTTATTTTTTTATGTAATCTGTCCATGAGATACTGAGATTCTATTCCTTTTTACAATTCTGTATTATGACTTTGTTTAGCAGCAAATGTTCTTTTGTTCCATATGACTTTCTTTTTTTATGCTTTTGTTCTATTGCCATAATTGAATTATTTTCTAAATTATTATAAACTCTATATCAGTTTTATTATATAGCTTGCATGTTGTCAGGAGGCAAGTTATTTGTCTGTAGTTTTTAAGGTGGCTTGCAGGTTCACTCTTAAGAAAGAATATATATTTTTCCTGTTGTTTGTCAGTTTGATATCTGTTCAGGATGTACATATAAGTGCACATAAGTAATTCTTACTCAGGGCTAAAGCATTGTCTAAAGATGTTAATACTTTTAGCCATTAGTTAGGTACTGCATCTGGGTCTGGGGTTTTCCATTTAGGAGCTTTTCTTAATTTTGTCTGAATTTCTCTGGCCATTACTTCCTCCCTGTTTCAAATCGTCTACATTAGGACTCCTTACTATTCCTTTGAATTCTTCTGTCCATTCAGCATCTTTATATTCATTGCGGTCTTCATAAATACTTCTCCAAAATGTGCCTATTTCTTCTTTTTTTGGTGGCATTTCTAATCCTTTTGCTTTTTCCCATTTTTCTATAAAATCTTTTTGGGTAATCCATAACTTGCTTATTTTGTATTTTTCCTTTATATTTATCTTCATACCTTATAAATTTATCTGCTTGTGCTGATATTTTAGTTTATCATTGGAAACAGTATATGATAAATTATTTAAATATTGCTTTTATCACTTCCATCTTTCTAAGTGTTTATGAGAACCTGTTCCCTTTTCTGTATTTTTCTAACAGTGATACTTCTTTTCTTAATCACCTCAGTTTTCTCTAATCTCACCAAAGCCATGGATGAGGGGAAGACAGTGCACACTGCTTAACCTGACCTGGCCAAAGCCTTCAATACTGTTCCCCACTCGGGTATAATAGATTAAACTCTCTCAACTAGGCATCAATCCATATGTTACCAGATGGGTAGCAAACTGGCTTACCAGTATAACCCACCTAGTCAAAATTGGGGAAGCCATCTCAAGCAGTAGACCCATAACAAAGTGGTGTACTCCAGGGAACAGTCTTGGGGCCACTGTTGTCTAGGATATACTTTTCTGAGGTGCAGACCAAACCAGAGGGCTATGGCTGACCAAATTTACAGATGACTGCAAGCTGGGTGCTGTCATCAATTCCCATAGTGATGTGGACATCCTCCAAGAGAGTCTCACTCAAACAAATGACTGGTGCCAGAAACATGGCCTCAAACTGAATGCCAAAAAATGCATCATCATCATCCTCCTCTTTGGGGAGAGTGATGTCCCCACATATTATCACATTAATAACAAGGTCCTAAGCACACAGTCAGTTGTGAGGGACTTGGGCACCCAAGTTGATAGCAAACTGACTATTGACTACCATATTATCTCCATTGTATGGAAAGCTTTCTACATGGCCCACCTCATTAGTATGGGTATCTCATACAGGGACAAGGAGGTCATAACATCCCTGTATTCGTCCCTTAAAATATCCATTATTGAGTACAATGCCCCTTTTGACATGTACCTCACAAAGCACATACAGCATCTAGAGAGACCACAGAGGTTCCACACCTGGAGAATCCAGGGCCTCAAACATCTACCCTACACAGATAGGCCAAAAGTCCTGTCCCTCTACTCACTTTCATACAGACTCCTCAGAGGTGACCTTTGTCTGGCATGCAAAGCAATGTCAGAGTCCACCTTGATGGGACTGCTGCATATCCACAAGTCAAGCTTCACTCGAGTAACTGGCACACGCGACCTTAACCTGGTCTGTGACATCAATAGGACTTGGTGGTGGGGCAGATTTGTGTCCCAGAGACTCCCCATTCTGTGGAATAGACTCCCTCTTCACATCAAGCAGAATACCTCATTAACCCTTTTTATATGCAACCTGGATAACTGGATGTTTAACAGAAAATACACCCCTGGGATGCCACCTGTGTCTGTGCTGGACAGTGGCATTGGATGCTGACTTGTCAGAACGTGGGCTAAATTCTTGGCTAGGCTTGTAAGGGCCTCAGGACCAATAGCCTAGTAACTTCCTTTAATCCTTCCATAGTGGCATTTTACTTGCTTCCTTCCTTTCCTTTGTTACTCTGTGTTTTTAGTGGTAGCACTTTATCCATTGTAAGTTTAGCTGTGTAGTAATATACATACACATAAACATTTCAAACACGGGCATTAATGCCCTTCTAGCTTTCCAATATATCAAAACAGTTGTTCCCATAATAATATGTGTCTAGGCTGTTCTTAAACTCTCTAAACTGGTGCTTGCTTTAATGTAGTTTGGTAACCTCTTCCATGCATTAGCTGCTGTCTCAGAGAACCAGTTAGTATACTTCTTATGCCTATAGAATTTCCTACATAAGTTGTCTGATGATTCTCTACTACTTTTTGATAACCCCAAACAGTCCCAGATGTAGCTGGCTCTACATGCCCTTTATTTATTTATTTAATTTATTTATTTATTTATCTATTTGTCTTTGTTGGCTGGGAAAGTCCCACTTGGCAGAGTTCATTTTCAGTGGAGGCTTGGGGAGAAAAGCTCCACAACAGTACATATATGTTAAAAGGTGAATTTCAGACACTTATCAGAGAAAAAACAGTAGCATTTCTCATAAAACAACAAAAATAATTACAAGATAGATATATACAATAAAATTTTTACATCAACAATTATACATGCATACCTATATACCTAAGGTGTCCTCTTCAATATCTATATGAAACACTGTACAAGTTCAGATATTTTAGACTTTCATAATAACTTAAATGTTCACATTCATGGATGCCTTTGGAATATTTCTGCTATACTGTCTGGTTTATGCATGTTTGCTTTCTTATAAGATTTTCATATTGTTATTGCATGCTCAAGTTTGGGTCTAAAGTAACAACAAGCAATGACTTCATAATTTCTGATTTCCTAGACTTTATGAATCTTTTTATACAAACTATACTTTTACAATTATCATTAACCAGTTGGTTGATATGATGAGAAAAAAACTCAAAACTGGATCTACCCATATACCAAGGCCCTTAAATGAATCTACAGTTTCATTCACTGTGTACTCTATTAAATATTCACATTTCAGTTTGTCTCCCAAATCTCATATGCTTAGTTTTTGATGTATTTATCAGCATATTATTCTCCTAGGGCCAAATGGTTAATTTAGTTAAGTGCTTTTGCAAACATCCCATATCTGTAACACATGTTATCAGTTTACTCAATTTCCATTCATCTGCATATAAACTGTAGAATACCTCAGATGAAAATGAGAGATCTGAAATATATAATCTAAATTATGGGCCTAGGGACAGAGCCATATGTAACACCTTGACTGTAACCAAGAATTTCACCTGTCCATTTCCTGTATGATACTTGCCATGTCCTATTTGTAAACCATGCAGCTGTCCATCTTATCAAGAGTAAATCAATATGTAGTTCTAATTTATTGATCAGTGTTTTGTGTATGACCCTATCAAATGCTGAAGTTAAATCTATATAAATTACATCACAGAACAAAATTTCATACATAGCTGTTATTATATTGTTATAGAACATCATGTTATAGGTGGTAATAGATAATATTTTTAACATATGTATGCTGATATATGATTTCAAGTCCCAACCTTTCCACTTTTGACAATAGCTTATCCAATATTGGCTTCTACATCATTTCTCCACAGCATGAAAATAGACTTAAGGGTCTATATATGACTCTGGGTTTGTCCTACTCCTCTTTCTGTTAAAGCCAGGTTTAGTAAGTGCATGTCTCCAATATTGAGGAATCTCCCATGTTTACATGACCTAGTAAATAATAGATATAATGGCACTGTAAGTTCTTGCTGAAGTGTTCTCAGGTCATTATTACTGATTTTGTCTGCTTCCTGTGCTTTGTTTGGATCCAGTTTGCATAGCACTTTTTTCAATATTATCTGATTTGATCCGAGTAGCAGAGGTTACTTGGATGTCACAAGGACAACTTATCACCCTGTTTGTGGAGCCAAACTGTTTTGCATAAGATTTTGTAAATATAGTTTGTAATTTCAGTTTTGTAGAATTAGCAACAAATTAACCTTAATAACACCATGATGACTGCACATCAGTGGTGGTAAAATCTGACATGACATAACAGTAATTTCTTTAGGAACAAAAACAATAACTAGTATGTTCCATTCCCTAGTAGTTCTTTTTTACAGTCTGAAGCAACTGTTCCTGAACATAAGCTGTGAATAATCTCCTTACTAGTCTTGTTGAATCAATATTATTCCACTCCGTTTCTCTTAAATTTAAGTCACCAGCCACTATTAGTCTTCCCTCTTATATTTCATGCAAGGAATGTATGAATTCATTTAGGTCATTAACACTTGACTTTGGTGGTTTATACACTTCAAAAATTGTTATATGTTCCAAGGTTGTCTTTATTGTCACAATTACACAAGCTATAGCATTGGTGTTATCACTGAAAATGTAATAATCACAGGTCTCATAACTATCTTTAATCCCTATCATAACACTTCCACCTGATTTTTTTTTGTTAGAATGTCTGTTACAGTAAAAACATTTATACCTTGACAGAAATGGTTTCCAGTCATTATTCTTTAACCATGTTTCACAAAAAAATAACAACATCAATCTTGTGGGAAAGTAGCAAATTTTCCACTAACCATTAACTAGCATTAACAACCATCAGAGATGCATCAATCGTTGCTATCTGTAAACTGTTAAAACTTTTGACTTGGTAAAAATTCTGCCTTGTGTTTGGCAAATATTGCAAAATTCTCTCCCCTTGACAAGTGCATGCCATCCTGACTGAGCATGTGTGTCCAGAATTACGCATTTCCATTTTTTCAAACAGAATATTTTTTTCATGTAGGTATTTCCCAAAAAAATCTTTTCATTCATAGTTATATGACTCTCCTTTCTGTAAGTGATTTGTAAAAAATACATCCTAAAACCCATACAAGCTGTGCTAGCAACGAGGGCACTGAGGTCTTTACTAGCAATCAGAGAGTTCTTGCAGATGAGGTCATTTGTACCAACATGAATAAAAACAGGTCTGTACTTCCTTCCATCAAGGCGCACTATTCTATGTTGCTTATCTTCTCTGCAAATTTAAGTATAATTTCCTCTAATAATTGAATCCCCAATTACAAGGATATCTTTTCTGACCAAATCTGAAGAATCTTCAACTTCTAATTCAGTAATATATCTGCCCTCTCAATTGTTACAAAGGAATAATCTTCATCACCATTAGTCTTATTGATCCCACTGTTTATTACATTTGCAAGCATACAGTTCTCATCCAGGTGGCTGTGCACATACAGAGCTTAAGCCATGTTGGCAGTGTCTGTCTCTCTCCTCATTTTTCTTACAATAATATTCTTCAATCCTTCCATGGTCAATTTTGTTTTTGTTTTTTTTTTTCCTTTTCACCTGCCCTTTGCCTCTTTTTTTTTCTGTAGACTGAAGGTTTTCTGAAATAATGAACGTCATCATTCCCTGTATTCTGTATGTTACGTAACAAATCAGTGTATTTTTAGTATGCATTCTCTTTGCTTTAAAGATATTTATCAGTTTTTCTTGTTTATTTGTTGTAAATTTCTTCCTTTTATTTCCTTCTATAAGCTCTAAATCCTCAGATTGCTGAATACGTGATCCAGAATTCCATATTTGGCAGTGGGATTATCTTGTTTCATAGGGGGTTGAGTAATCTTTACAGACAATAGACACATCCTTTCCTAAATGTGTTCTATTTTCTCTTTGCCTAACATTATTTATCTTATCACTTTAGTCATTACTATACATAGCAAACGTTCTCCAAGTCGTGCCAGTTGCACAAGTGCAATCATCATCAGTAAGGCTAGATTTACTACTAATAATGGTACGCAAATCATTCAACTTTCGACATGAAGAACACAGATCACCAATGTTATCAGGTGTTGAATTTAAATATACATAGCATTTATTACATTGTACAAGATATTTGTACTATAGCAAATCATTAATGGCACACTCACATAAGGAAGCCAATTCAGCTGCAAATGAATAAAAACTTCTAAAACAAAAGAATAATAAAAAACACTTACCGCAGAATTCAAAGTGAAGTTAAATCGACTTCTAAGAGAAAAGTCACCCAAACAATATACAACTAAATATTAAATTAAGTGCAGTGAAGTTGTTGCTCAGCCCATACAAGTTTTGAAAGTCGCACAAAAGCTGGAATTCCTTTACGTTGTGCACGAATGAATGCAGTATCTTCTGCTTGCAGTCACACCTCTTTTTAGAATGCTTTTTATTTAAATTGGGTTTGTGACTGTCCCTCTGTGATTCTGTCTCAGTAATGAAGCACAGAGGGACAGAGCCACACACAGACACACACACTTAACACACACACACACGCACGCACACACACACACACACACACACACACACACACACACACACACACACACACACACACACACACACATGCTCTCGATCCTTAAAGGGACAATCCCAGTGTATAAAATTCAGACCAAGCTCTTCATTCAAGTGACATTCTTATCCCCACCCACTATACAGCATCATTACCATTCTTCCTTACTTCCTTCAAAATAGCATGTCCCAGAATTATTTATTTATTTGTCCAACTGAGCCAGAGGCCCATTTTCAGCGGAGACCCAACGAGAAAAGCTCCAAAAATACAATGTAAAAAGTACAAGATAAACATACATGATTAAAGTAAAAGATAAACATACATGATAAAAGTACAATATAAGACATACTGTACATGAAAAATGCATATTACATGATAAAGTGAAAACATGAGTACAAAAGATGCATGATAATGAGAAAAAAACGATCTCATGAAAACAATGAAGGAGACAGGCTCCTAGAAATATTTGATATTTTGATATTAATACATGATGTAGAAGGAAGAGAAAGTAATATATAGCTATACTAACAATCATTACAAGTGAAAAATACATGATGGAGCAGGAAGTGAATTAACATGCAGCTATACTAACAAGGACAGTTTGATTATAAGTCAAAAACAGGTATCTTTATGAAAATAAAAAAATGTGAGTACTATGTCAATTAATAGGGGAGGTTGCTAGAGGAATAATATTTGAGGAAGATAATTCTATGAGAAGAAGGCATTTCAAGTGGAGGGTAAAGAAAGGAGATGTAAGATATAGGAAAGGAAGTACCAAATGAAGTAAAGTATTAATAAGGAAGAAGAAGAGTAGTGTTGATCACGGGAAGGGAGGAAGGGGTTATGGTGGGAGAGGGTAGAAGTTATAAGAGTGTAACAAAGAGGTTGTTAAGGCTTCACAGGATTAGTAAGTATACAGAGAGTAAATGAGGGAAATACTTTTGAAATAGGTAGCCAGAGTTTAGGTGGAGTTTAGGTGGAGTGATGGCAGGTGCACAAAGGGGAGTTGGCAAGGTAGGTTTTTAGTTATTTTTTGAAGAGGAACAAAGATTGAAGAAGTTGTAGGTTTGTTTGGAGCTTGTTCCAGGGTTGCGCTATAGAGCATTTATTAAGTAATTTGCCTATGGTTTTGTTAGGTTTATAGGCGTTAAGTAGTGCTTGATCAGTGCTACAGAGAGATCTTGCAGGGGTGTAGCATGATAGGAGGGTGGACAGGGAGTGATAGTAGGTTTGTAGAGGAGAGAGTGTGCCATTTGTAGTTGAGAAAGTTTGAGTAGTTGTGGGAACTCAAGCTATTGTAGATTTTTTAAGGCAAGGCAGTGATGGGACCTTTAGGGAAGGTTGCAGGCAAATCTGGCTACCTGGTGGTAAGTTTGTGTAAGTCTAGTTAAAATATTTGTTTGGATGTGTGTGAATATCGGGGAAGCGTAAAGAAGGCAGGGGAGGAGATAGTTTTGGGCAAGTTTGATCTTAACGGTGTTGGATAAGAATTTTTTATGTCTATAAAGTAATCCTAACTTTTGATTGGTCGTTTTGATGACTGCAAGATGTGTTGGTCAAATTTTAGTTGGTCGTGAATTGTAGTTCCAAGAAGTTTAGTAGAGGGGGCTACATGAATAATGGTATTGTCAGAAGAAGATATATGGAAAGAGGTTTTGAGATGAGATGCAGATTCTGGAAGAAAGAGGAGGAGTTTGGTTTTCTTTGGGTTTAGGATAAGTTGGTTGTCAGTTAGCCAGTGTTCTATCAGTGGCGGATCCAGGAAATGTCAGAAGGGGGGCGCAGTCTGGAAAGTACACCAGCAGTGGAGAGGAATACTGGGTGTCAGCATCTGTTTAAAGACCACCTTAACATGCTTAACATATGAAAAGACAGCGACATGCATTATGTTGTACAGCATTGTGCAGTGGCTGTAATAGTGGAGGAAACTAACTCCTACCCAGCATACAGCAAATTTACAAATAGCACCAGGTGTTTCAAGGCATACCCAAGTGAACTTTGGTTACCCAAAGAAAGTCACAACCCCCTTCCATAGTGGCATAGCTAGCACATATACTATGATAGCCTAGTAAAGAGTCACAATGAAGGCAATATCACTACAGCAGGTGTCACAGTAAAAGTAAGCAATTTTGTTAGATTTTTGTGAAAGCGGTGGTGAACAAAAAAAAAAAAAAACACCTCTACAACTTAAGGAAATATATGTTATAAAAAAATGCCTAAAACATAAGCATTGTAGCATATCACAGAGGAATATTCAATATAACCCAAATCTGCTTTAATTTTATGCAATATCAAATATAAACCAGAAGCACAAACATTTGGGTGAATCAGTAAAGATTTCATTTAATTTGTGCAAAAAATAACAGAAATCACTTTCTTCAGCAGAACACAAAACTGTCTTCTAACAGTTCAAGTCCTATCATTTCATCAACAGACAGTCCCCATATCTACTAGCCCCATGAAGTATCTGGACTGACCCTTCTGTGATAAAAGTAATTATTGCATCAATGTTTTGCTTCATAGAAAGAGTACTCACAGCTTGTATTCCTCCTAGCTCCATCCAAATATACTTCAGTCCTGCAAAGTTTGAATTACAACAGCAAACACCAGAAGCCGGCCATTTCATCCACAGACAGGCCCCAAACCCATTGTCTGTTTTTTTTTTTTGTTTTTTGTATCTGCTCTGATCCTGTTAGGTTAAAAGAAAATAATGGTTGTATTAACGTATTTTTTCCATACACACAGTAATCACAGCTTGTATTCCAACATCTCACAAATACATCTTAATCCTGCAAATTCAGAATTACAAAAAAAAAACTGTAAGACCAATAATTTCATTCACCAGCAGCCCGCATAACCATAAACTACCTAAAGTATCTGGCTTGACCCTGACAGGATAAAAAAATACATGACTGTTTTTCTTTCATGGATCAGTAATTTTAGCATGTATTCCTGCTTGCTTCAAACAAATACATTTTAATCCAGCAAAAGCCAGAATTACAGCAGCAATAATCAGCAAGGCCAATCTTTTCATCCATGGACAGTCCCTGTATTCATTGCCTACCCACAATATCTGGTTTGGCCCTGCCAGGATACAAAATAACTTTAGTTTTAGTTATTTGTTGACCTTGTGAGGATAAAAATAATTGCATTTATCTAGTTTTGTTTCACAGGAACAGCAATAACAGATTGTATTCCAGCTTGTTTCACCCAAATATACATTAGTCCTGCAAAGTCAGAATTACAACAGCAAACAGTACAGCAAATCTTTTCATCCACGGAGAGTCTGGGACCCACTGCCTATCCACAGTATATGGTTTCATCCTGACAGGGTAAATAAACAAAACAAATCATAAACATGATAGCATTAATATATTTTGTTCCACAGGTGAGTACTAGGTTAACTGCTTTTGTGGGCTATTTGAGCTTAGCAGCTTTTTTCAAAGGTGCGAATCAAACCTTGTACTTTGTGATTATAAGGTAAATACTTTTCCCATTATACCAACCCCAACCTCCCATACAAATAGTCACAAAAACATGTATTCCATCTTATTTTACAAAAATGTGCATTAGATCCTCAAAGTAATAATTATAATAGCAATCAGCAGGACTTTATTTAATCTACATACAGTCTCATACATATATTTCTACATACATTATCTGGACTGACCATGCCAAGTTTAACCAATAAATAAATACAACAATGGTTACATTAATGTATTTTTTCACACAGACAGTAATCACAGTTTGTATTCCATCTTACTTCATCCAAAATAACACAGTAGCCCTGTAAAGACAGAATTACAACAGCACACAGTAGCGTCAGACTTCATCTACATACAGCCCCCATACCCTCTGCCTACCTGAAGCATCTTCTAGGCTGAACTGACCCTACCAGGATAAAAAGAAATAATCGTAATGGTTTCACTGCACAGAACAGTAGTCACAGCTTGTATTCCAGCATATTTCAACCAACTACAGATTAGTTCAAAGAAGCCCACATTACAATATCAAACAGCACAACAGGAGCAATAATTTCTTCTACAAACAACACTGGACCCATTGCTACCGATAGTATCTGGTTTGACCCTGCCAGAATTAAAAGCAACAAAAAAAAATTACTTACATGTTACTATCCAAAGAAATTCCGTGATAAACTTTTTCTAAACAAGATAAAAAAACATTTCTTTCTTATCATGTGTTTGCTCTACTTTGTTATGAAAATATAGCAGACAGCTATTCCCCTAGCCTTCATGCATGTTCCTTCACTTTGGCTGGGAGTTTGATCGATTGGTCGGGATGCGCATATAATAAGGAATGGGGATTCCTTGGGGGAAAGTGACAAAAGGCATCAGTAAATTAACTTGGCAATAGGCGCGACCAAATGTAAATAACCACTTCAAGGGATATATTAAATACGTGGCAGACTCTCTCAGCATGGAAATGCGAGGAGTGTGGAATTTTTAAGATTCAAATGAGGAACATTCCTGGTAATGAGGTACATTGGAGTGTTGCTTTCAAGTATCACCCATGGCATAGCTCGTTGAAAGTAGGCAAATTTGCTTCATGGAGAGGTACAGCTGCAAAACAGCTGAAGGGATTTCAGTGATCCACCATTAAAATAAAACATGCCAGTAAACGGAGGAAGTTTAACAGGGGCACCCATACTGCGTTTTAACAGTGTAAAGACAAAACAGAGGTGTAACAGCTTTCAAAATCATTGAGTTTATGAGTGGGTGGAAACGTTTGTTGACAGAGTACAAAACTTTAGAGAAAACACATGGTGTACTTGTTAAATACAGTGAGAGATCCATGCCACTTAAAGTAGTCAAAGCAATTGTATTTCTAATTATTCTGCTTTCAAATTCGCAAAAATTGGGGAGGAGATGTGAACAACTCCTGCTTCCAACACGTTTGGGTGAGTATCACCCACTGGAGTGGGTATTTAGGAAACACCACATGTTCACATTTTAAATCACAATATTTTAATGGAAGTAATTGCAAGCACTCATCACATCATAAATGTATGAAGGATTAAACAAAAATGCTAATGTGGCTTTTAGAAACCTTGATGTTCTGTCCCTTAGGTATAACTGTTTCATCCATCACCGCCAAAGGCATCAAACAGCAATATATATAGTTTGTGCGGCAGGTGCTATTTCAAAAGGTGTTAAGGTAATTAATAGCGTACCGTGGGGATGTATACAGAGTCACCTGTTTGAGATATACTTCTCTGATCTCAAAAAGGATAACCTGGTCCTCTGGTTAATCAGTGTTGCAGATCACAGCAAACTGGGTGTAACTTGTCACCCCCTCCAAATATCTGTACTCTTCAGAAAGAGTTTATCGTAATTAATACCAGGTTTAATACCACCTGCATGACACATGGCCTTAAATTTAAAGATAAAGTGTTACAACAACCCAGTGTTTCTTTTGGAAAAACGAAATTTCACACAATATACAGTACAGACTGAATGTACAGATGTCATGAAGTATTTATAGACTAGTGCTGTGTGCGGTCTCGCTCTCTCTCTCACACAACCACGTTAGACTAGTGTGCTAGCTAAGAAATGTTCCCCATAGGATTTTTATGTGAACATTCATTCGGTTCCTGTGTTGGGTACCAGAAGGCATTTGTTTATGGATATTGTAAGTTATATAGGTGAATTTTTCAGTTGGTCTGTGGGAAATCCATCTTCTTCTGTAAAAGTGTAATTAGAGTGAGGGATCTCTATTGATATGTTAATACTAGAAATGTTGAGGGACAAAAAGCCGTAAACAAACTTCCGAAATGACAAGAGAATAGTGAATCTCAAAAATCACTATTCTCCTTAAAACCTTTTTTTTGCACGGAGATCAGGCCCTCACACCCTCAAACTTATATATATAGACTCTGAGATCTCCATACCTTGGAGAAGAGGAAATACTCCAACAAATGGCATCTCAGACGTAGGACCAAAAAGACACATCAAGACTGGTTAGAGTATGTCAAAAAATGTTTTCAAGATGATTCCTTTGAAAACTATACACCCTTCCATAGTGTAACCGTTAGGTGTCAAAAGAATTTTTACATTACCTCAAGGCAGATCACTCAGTAGTTATAAAGTCGTTTCAAACGACAGTTTCTCCAGCTAGTGTTTACAAAATTGAGCAAAAAGATTGTTTGTTTTCCAACAACAGCTTACACAACAACACTGACAGCTCTCACCAATGAGCGTTACGCGCCTAAATTAAAAAGGGAGATGCAGATGGAGGAGGACCGTTCTGTTATAAATGTTGTTTAAAAAAAAAAAAAACATCTGACTGCAACCTCCAATCACATCCTCGATCAATGTATTTGGCGCGTTGGTGACAGGATTCTTCGGGAAAGATGCATCTGAAGAAAAAAAAAAAAGAACGAAAGTTGGAAAAGTGGCCAGCGTGTTTTCAAAAAAAAAAGAAAAAAAAAAGAAAGTTGAAAAAGGGGCCGGCGTGCGCCCCTGCGCCCATGCCTAAATCTGCCACAGTCTATGGTGTTAAAGGAACTCTGGGTGAGAGAGTGGAGGTTAGTGGGGTTATCAGAGAGGGTAATATGGGTAGAGTCATCAGAGTACTGAATTAGTGAAGAAGAGGTACAGGCAGAGTGAAGATTGTTAGTGAAAATGTTGAAGAGAAGTGGGCCAAGAATGGATCCCTGCGGGACACCAGTTTGTATAGGTAGGAAGGGAGAGTATTGCCATCTAACAGATTGTCGATGGTTGTTGAGATAGCTGGAGAACCAGAGAATAGTGGGGTTTGAGGGTTTAGTTCAGATAGTTTAGAGAGGAGTTTAGCGTGGGAGATGGTGTTGAAGTCTTTTGAGAGGTCAAGGAAGACACATGATACAAATTTATTGTTGTCCCTTGCTTCAGACACAGTCTGGGTGAAAAATAAGAGGGAGGTGGATGTGCTGTGTTTAGGTCTAAAACCATGCTGAGAGGGATTAAGGAGGTTTTCATGAAGTAGGTAGGTTAAGTTGCTTATGAATACATTTCTCGAGAAATTTTGACAGAGGGGATAGAATGGCTATTGGTCGGTAAATGGAGGGTTTGGTGGAGTTACCTCCCTTGTGAAGTGGAATAGTATAAAAAGATTTCCAAATATCAGGGACTGTGGATGCTTTAATGGAGCAGTTAATAAGAATTGCGATGGGATAGGCGATGGATTAGCAGCAGGTTTAAGAAATTGTGGGGGTAGATTGTCGAATGAGGGCGAGCATGGTTTGAGTTTTGACAAAAGGGATTTGATGTAGTTAGTTGAAACAGGTTTCAGGGAGAAGGCTGATTGGGAGTGGGAAGTTGAGAAGGCCAGGGGTGGAGTTTGGTTATCTGGGAAGGTAAGTTTTCTGATGGAGTCCATGAAGTAGTTGTTTAGAAGAGTGGCAGTATTGAGGTGAGTATTGGTGGGGAGGGGTTAGGGGCACTGGGATGTCCAGGATGGAGTATACTACTCATGGTGTGCCAGAACTTTTTTTGGGTTGGAGAACTGAGTGGATTGGGATTCCTGACAGAATTTAGTTTTGTCCTGAGAGAGAAAATTTTTTTTGTAAAGTTTCTGAGTTGTTTATATTTAAGGAGGAGAGAAGGGGATTTAGACTTAGACTATAGTTTCCAGGTACTATCTCTGAGTTTCATGGTGGACAGAGTATCTTTAGAGAGCCAGGGGGTGGATTAGATTTGATCCTAATTTTTCTGATGGGGGCTGAGGCATCTAGTATGTATAGGAAAATTCTGTTGAATTCCAGAACAGCATCGTTTAGAGGGAGGTTATATAGGTGTGACCAGTTAATCAGGGAAAGTTTGTTGTTGAAAGTTTCTACATTAAAATTTGACAAGTTACAGCAATTTCTATATTGGTGGGTTTTTACAGTTTGAGGGGGTAGCATAACTATTGAGATAGGGAAGTGATCGCTTAGAGAGTCTGGTAAGGTGGTGGGATAGTGATATGGATTGAGGTTAGAGGTTAGGAAACAGTCGAGAATAGAGCTTGAGTTCTTGTGTATATGAGTGGGAGAGGTAATAAGTTGGGTGAAACCATATAGGTTAATGGTAGAGCTAGGGGAGTTGCAAGAGAGCTTATTCCAGTCGATATTGACTTCACCAAGTATAATTGTTTCATATGTTATATGTTGGGAGATCCAGGATACTATATTTTCAGTTATGTTCATTCCACCATGAAACATAATGTCAAAGTTTTGTTCCCACTCAAGCTTCTGCGGTGCTGGTTTACTTCGCCTTATGCATTCTGTCGGTCTTCTTTTCCTTAAAAAGAATGATGCAGTCTGTTGCCATTTGGCTAGAGATGGTTGCAGACAGGAAATTGCTGCAAAGCTATATCTTTTTGTTTTTTTTTTAATTACTGACAGAACACCAGATTTCTCTGTAATATGTTTTATTTCCATATTAACTGCATTTCTGGTTCCACATATTTTTTTCTTACAAGTTAGCATTTATTAATACAGCAACTACAGATTTTAGGACTTACTGCATTTGTAAATGTTAACTTGTGAAAAAAAAATCAAAAAAAAAAAGTATCTCCAAACTACCATCAGTTGCCTGTTAATGTTCAAAGTTTGTTCTGTTTGAAAAGTAAAAAAAAAGATCACTAAATCGGCATTCTGTAATTGCAGTAATGCAATAAACAGCTTTATTAAATGACAGAGAGTTTATATTTAAACTAAGAACACTGGATATGCGCATAACAGGAAAGGATTAAATTATCTAGCTTTTGATGGTCACTATGCATGAAGCTGAAGAAAGTGAAACAAAAATCAAATGTTTGCAGCTGCATAGCTGAGTTGCTTGAAAAGAAAGTATGATTTTTTTTTAGAATGCTTTTTATTTAAATTGGGCTTTTGGCTCTGTCCCTCTATGGTTCTGTGTCATTAATGAACCACAGAGGGACAGAGCACACACACAGAGACATATGTATGCACACACACACACACACACACACACACACACACACACAAAATCCATTCAGAATAATATACAGATATTCAGACATGGGCGAGCACACACAGACACACACACACTTAATGAATGTAAACGACACGCAGAAAGTGTAAAAGGACAGGAAAACGTTTTTGAAATTATATGTCTAACAATATGCATTTTTGTTGACTGGAGGTCTGTAATATAATGATAGAGGGGATGATATTTTACTCAAAAAAAATAAATAAATAAAAAATATAAAAAAAAAAAATTTAATAAAGAATGCTTTTTATTCAGTTGCCCTAAAATGCAAAAAAAAAAAAAAAAACAAGGAAGAAACTTTGCAAAAGAAACTCAGACAAGCTGATTTCAGAAAAGTATCCGTGGTTGGTTTTGCTGTTTCCTGCTAATTCTTCTGGTACCTTATTACCAGAGTCAGAAAACCAATTTTGAATGCTTTTCTGAAGTTAGTTTGTCTGTGTTTCTTTTGCAAAGTTTTCACTCTTCTTCCTTGTTTTTTACTTTTAGGGTGACTGAATAAAAAGCTTTCTTTATTAAAACATTTTTTATACTTTTTTATTACTAGTAAAGATCAAATTATAAACCAAGACAGGATTGTTTAGATAATCATTGGATTTATATTTATTTCTGTTATATCATGTGAATTTCTGGTATTAGACCTGATTACTGTGTCCATCTGTTTTATCAGTCTTCTAACATTTTGGGTCTTATTTACTTTCTGTAATCTAGTTCCTTCATCTATCTTAATGTGTCTATCCATCTCCGTTAAGTCAACCAGGTCTTCCCTTAAGTCATTTTCTTCAGGACTGAGAGCACCTTCTTTGTTTTCTCTTTCCTGTGAGCAATCTACAGAACATCCCAGAAAATCTGTGACATATCCTCTACAGATGCACCATGCTTCATATGCTGCTCCTTTATATGGGAACCCTTTGACCCACCACTCTGCATTGACACCATTACCTGGGTTGCAGTTGCCACTGCTTTCTGCTCCTTTCCTTACTATGTATCTTCTAGTCTGCTACAGCAGGCTCCAGAGCGTCATCATGTTGCAAATCTTCAGATGCCTCCTACTGCACCTGTTCTTCCTTAATTTGAAGACCCGTAATTATGTCAAACTATGACATTGCCTGTGTTGGATTCACCACACTAAATCTTTCACTTTGCAGATAATCCATAGCTTTGAATTATTTGTTGAAATTCTGCCTTTCTAATCCTGTTTTTACATTCACGCTTTGTTTTCTTCTTTTTTTTTTATATTGTGAAATGTCCAGTAACTGGGTGCCTTTGCCTGTATTTCTCTTCAAATATTTTTGAAGCTTCTTTTTCTGTATAGATTAGCTTAGCTTTCTCCTTGCATAAATATTACACCATACCACATCTCTTTTCTTTCCCATGTACATGTTTCTTTTTATACCTTTCAAAAATCTCTGGATTTTTTCCTTTATTTTCGCACATCCTCTGTTGCTTCTATTTCCAGGTGGCCCAAAATGCATTCATATGGGGTAATGTTTTCATAAATCAATTGTATTAATGAATACAAATTTCCCTTTGACAGTAATGATTTGCTTTGGCAGTTTTTCTTGTGCAAGTATTTTTCTTTCCTTTAATCTCTCTCTTAATCTTTCTAACCATCATCTATCTGAAAATTCTGGGCTTCTTGTATAATAGTAACAATACATAATTTCTTTCCTATCCTAAGTAGTTCTTGTGGTCATCTTTGTGGCTCTTTTTTGGCTGTCAGTTTTTGTGGACTACTACTTCAACAGGTGTACCATTTTCCCCCTGAGCCTGGCCTAACCCTATTGTACAATTGTTTCCATGTCCTGAGAATTCTCCACTTTTTCCCCCAGTCCTGACCCCAGTGCATACACCGGGATGGGACACCTTTTTCTTATCCCGGGACCTGTGCATCCAACTTTATTTCTTTTTTTTAACCTACCTTTCCTCATGATGCATGCTATCTAAATGCAGTCTGTATATTACTGGTACCTTGGCGACATTTTGTAAAAACAGAATCCACTATATGAAGGTGCTCATCAAGACTTGAGGATGAGTTCAGTTCCAGCAATGCTACTGTTCTTTTCTTACTGATTTCATTTGTACCCCTAATCTCTCCATGCGAATCCCCTCACTCCATTCAGACCCCTCCTGTCTGTAGTAGGAGATTGGGTACGTCATCTGGGGTTTTTTATTATGGTAGTGACTGTTCTGAGAAGAGCAGGGTGTGTAACAGGCTAAACCTAAGACTATTATTTAGCCAGCTGTGATGACGTAGAGGGATAAAGCCCTCACTATATTTTGGTTGACCCAAGTTTGATTAGCAGGTCTAGGCAGGGGAGAATGGATATTCCCATCATTAGGGAAGGGTGGGTGGCAGCAGGACACACACAACTACAAATAAAGGGACACAAAGGTTTAAACAAAGTTCAATAATTCTCTTATGGAGCAAGAATTTATGTCTGCAATACATAGGCATTTCCACGTAGCTCTGTCCTCTTTGGATTCCTCTGTAGGAATATGTCCATGTTTCCAAAAGTATTATCCTCTATGGTGGTTCTTACTGCAGCACACTAGCCAGAAGTAATATTCCTGGCATACAGTGTCACTTCAGAAGAGGCCAGTTTCACTCTGAACTGGTAAGACTACAGCCTTTTTCTTAAATATCACTTCATTGCCTTATTGTTTCTGTTGATTGAACCATGCAGAAATCCTATTTGCCTAATACATAATATTATCTGACTATTTAAATCAACAGTTCTAAATACAGCCTTTATATAAATTATTTACATAATTTTTAAAGCAACAGCTCTAGTTACACTATTTAAATAATTTTGAGACACCATTCTGATGAGAACCATCGCACTGTGTTAAAAAGTATAAACATAAAAAATACATTTTGTGTGTGTGTGTGTGTGTGTGTGTGTGTATATATATATATATATATATATATATATAGAGAGAGAGAGAGAGAGAAAAATATTAAACTACACCATGAATGTTTGAAATGTTAAAACTTTGACACGCAAAAGTTCAACCAAAACATACCAAATTTTCATTTAACAAACAACAGAAATGCCTGAAATCCAAAAAAGAAAAACAAATTCCTTTCTCCATCTTCAAACCATAACCCTGCCATACAATTCAGACCTTATTTGTCTGAACAGTGGTAGTGTTACAGAATGTTTTTTTTCCTAAGGTAAGGTGTATGGTTAAGGGGAGGAGTAGAATTAGGGTTAGCTTGCATTACTAAGGTGGGCATGAAAGCACCAGAGTCAAGCCATCATAGATCTGGGCAGTAGTTTTAGTAAAAGATACTGACCATTTCATTTTCCACTGTCTTTAGGAAGTAAGGAAGAACATGTAAATGTGAATGGAAACTGAAATCCATATAGGACTTTTCTTGTTAGGTAGCATGAGTATTATATTATTGCTTGCTCTGTATTACTGAGTTATTCTTCTATTACACTTGTAAATTGTTGTTTGCCTCATGCTTTTTGTGTATCGACACATGCAATATAAATAAAATAAATGAATCAAATTTACAAGATGTTTGAATACCGATGTTGCATTCTGCATATTCACACCCCACATGGTTATCCTTTTTAAAATTACATTTTGAAAATTAAGTAAGTGCTTGCCCTTATCTAACAGCTACAATAATCTCATGTACAGCAAGAACATGATCATCTCTACATTTCTTGGTTTCTGTGCCATTTTCTTCCATATTAGAGTTCAAAGTTGGCTAGAGAAATTAGATCTGCAAAGAAGAGTAAAGGAGAAACACATGAAGAACGTGACATAGATCTCCGTGAGCTACGTGACTTCAATAGATCTGTTAATAAGTTACTAGTTGATGCTATGGAGCGCAATCCTGATCTGACCACAGCACTTCAGATCTATTTCCAACAGGTACTATTGAAAATTTAATGTTTTTAAATCAGAAGAGTATATTTGTGCTGAAACGCATAAAATCTGTCAGATGGATCATAATACAAAGACTGTGATAATAAAGATTAAATTTAGATTCATGACAAAGCGTGGAAATGTGAAATATTTCTGCATATTTTGTAATATGGAGTAATATGAAACATTACTGCATATTACAAAATATTTTGTTTTAAAAAAGGAACAGAATGACTTTAGATTCTGTATTGGTCATGGTAATAAAACAACTGTAAATAGAGTAAATGATATAGGGCTTTAAAATCTGTTAAAGTAATACACTCAACATTTTGTATTACATGAATCCATTTTCTGAACATTTAGCTTCAAAAGAAAGCACATGAGCCAGCATAGGTGACTTAAAGGTATAAAACTCTGACTTCAGCCATGGCAACCCAAGTTTGACTAGTGGCTCAGGTGCTTGATGGTGCAAGCAGGGAGGATGGGGATTAACCATCCTGAGGATGCGGAACCATGACTTCCTCCTGACTTATAATGCTCTTCCATTGATAAACCCTCAGCTAGAAAAAGGAAGTTAGTCATGATGTAAGAAGCCAATATAGGAAAGATATAGGCATGGCCAACAAAGCTGGTGATAGTAGTCCTTGTTGGCCCATGTCAGGGAGTCTACATGCACAGACAAAGGAACATAGGTAGCTCTGTGGTGATGCAACTGCTTAGATTACCACCAGGGGCAGGGTTAGGCCATAACTGTAAAAATACTGCCATTGTCAGGATGCTGGTGAAAAATTAACATGCTTTCATGCACTTGTGGCTGCCTGAATGATGGTCTGCCTTGGACAGAGAATTGTCTGATTGGGGGAGTGTTGATGGTTGATGGGCATATAGGCTGAAACAATACAAAATAATAAGAAAAGAAAGAAATGAAAAGCTCATGTATTTATTTTTGTAACATTTGTGATGGTCCAGTAAGATGAGTTATCATTGTGTGTGTTTTATCTTAAATACGAAAATGTTTGTATTAGTCTGCTAACTTACCTCTATCCTCAGTACCATCACTTCAAAAATGACATTGGTTTTACCACTATATTCATTCCTAATGTGCTATCAGACCATTCCTGTAATTCACCCTTGTGTTCAGTGATGGATAGTACTAATATAGTGGTAAAACCAATGTCATTTTGGAAGTGACAATGATTTAGTTTTTGGATCTTCTGCTGCAGAGGTCCTTAATATGTGTGATGAGAGACATAAGCTGATTCAAGGGATCTCTCAGATTTTTCAGACCTCCTTCTCCAGATTTGCCAAGGGATCTAATGCTACCCCTACAGCCTTCTTTATGAAGTACAGCAAACAGATCCAGTAAGCTGTTGTTAAGCAAACAGTTAAAAAGCAATGGCAGGGAGTTTCCAAAAAGAAAGCAGGAAGTCTCCCCCCCCAAAACAGTCTAATACATCTGAATGACTATTTGCAAGATTTTCCTCTCCTGTCTCATTCAGATAATCCATTAATCACTGCAGAAAGTCTGAACCTCCATTTCTCTCTTTGGCACCAGATAGTTTCAGATAGATGGGTTCTAAGAATAATCCATCAAGGTTGCAAACAGCAGTGGGAGTCTCTTTCTCCTTTCCAAGGGATTCCCCTCACCTACCAGACAAACTCTTTTTTTTCCTGCTGATATTCATCATATGCTGTCTCAAGGAGTGATAAAAGCTGTTTCCCCTCCTCAATTAGGAGAAAAGTTTTATACAAAGATGTTTCCGGTAACCAAAGAAAAACATTTTTGGAGACCTGTTCTGGATCTTTCCTTTCTGAACCTATTTATTATGAAAGTGTCCAAGTTCAAAATGTCACATCACAACTTGTTATCCCTTAATTCCCATTTAAGTTTTCTGGTAACCTTAGATATAAGAGATGCATATTATCACATTTCCGTAGAAGTAGAATTCAGATTCTTAAGGTTTTCTGTGTCTGCATTACCCTTTGGTCTATCCACTGATCCAAGGGTATCTTAAAGTGTCTAATTCCTGTGATAGCCTACTGCAGACTGTAAGCTATTTGTATTTTTCCATCTTTAGACAACTTGGTTATCTTTGCAGAATCTTTTTCAGAGTGTCAGGAATCTTTCACTTGGGTAAGAGATCTGCTACACACACACACTGGGATTCCAAGAGAACCTTCAGAAGTCTTTTTGACTCCTCACAGGATTGTTTTCTGGGGCATCCAGACACCTTAGTTTAAAGAGCTTTTCTTCCAGGAGGAAAAAGTAAGTTCTAATCTAGCTGTAGTCCTGAGTTTTTCTACACAGAACACTGTCTCAGCAAGTGAATTAGGAGTCTAGGTCTCATGGTATGTATGATTCTCATGATACCTTGTACAAGATATTACATGAGAAAAATCCCATGGTACCTGAAATCAGTATGGTACCAACATCAGCATCAAAGAAACAAACAAACGTAGGCAGAAAACAATTTAATATATCACAGCAAAGCTTTCGGGTGAAACCCTTCTTCAATACTAACAATCATTAAAACAAAAGCAGCTTGCTTTAAATAGGAGCAAAAAACAGTCACATGATAGCAGCCAAAATCACATGACCGACAAACACAATATAATATAACATATATACAAAATGCAAAAATATTTAAAATATTTAAAATAGCTTAACACGTTGAATTTTACTTAAAACAGGCTTTAGGCTAACAGTAGAATTTAATCCAGGTGAAGAATCCGCTGCTAGTCTTAAAATCCATTCATATTCCTTAATATCTAAAACATTATTAATATCACCACCCCTACTATGAGGTTTAACTAAATCTAGGCATCTAAATTTAAAGCAATGCGTATTCCCATGTGTTTTAATATGCTTGAAAAGAGCATTATTCTCAACCTCCCTTCTAACCTCTGACTTATGCTCAATTATTCTGTCTTTAAGTTTACGTGTGGTCTTGCCCACATAGAATGCTGAACAGGCATTACAAGTAGCCAAATACACCACATTTACACCGTTACAGAATGCTGCTGATTTAAAGTAAAACTCTTTTAAAGTAACAGGATGAATAAATGCATAATTAGGGGTAGTAGCAATGTCTATACAGCAAGAACAGCTCATACATTTAAAAGTACCAATACGATCAGAGAAAGCATTCAGCTTTAAGCCAAAATTAAAATCTTTATAACATAATAAGCTTTTAATACTTCTCATATTCCTATATGAGTAGTAAGGCTTTTCACCTAAAATTCGCCTAACCTCTGGACAGGCCATCAACACAGGCCAGTATTTGGCTATGATATATTTAACCGAACCTGTTCTACTACTAAAGTTCATAACATATCTAGTTCTAACTATATTTCCAATGTTAGATCCTGATGTAATGATCACATGATCATTCATACACGCGTCTGTCCTAAGGTAAGGTTTATATATAGTATCCCTATTAAGTATTACCATTCTCTTCAATTCTTCCAATATATCCAAGTCATAGCCATTCTTAACAAACTCATTGAACATTTCATCTAACTGTATATGAAATACAGAGTCGATTGTATTTAACCTACTGACTCTTGAAAATTGAGCTTTAACAATTCCTTTAAAAACATGGGGTGCATGCATACTATTATAATGTAAGTATCTACTAGTATGCACATCCTTCTTGTGAATAGTAGTTTGTAAAGTACCCTCTTCTTTATATACCTTAACATCAAGGAAAATTGCTTCATGTTCAGATATAATCTCCTTAAAAACCAAGAAGCTCGTACTACTGTTTAAATATACTATAAAATCTTGCAGATCAGAGCGTGATCCCTTCCAAACCATAAAGCAATCGTCCACAAACCTCTGGTACAAGCAAATATTGCTGTTAAAAAATTTTACATCATCATGTATAAACTCTAATTCCCATTGATGCAAGACTAGGTTAGCATATGTATTAGCAACCGGTGTTCCCATCGCAACACCGGTTAGCTGTAGAAACAAAAGTTGATCAAACATAAATACATTGTTGCTCAGAACTAAGTCTAATAATGCACATCTGTTTTGAACATCACCTGTAGGTATATCTATTTTCTTACTCAGAAACTGTCTGATAGCCTCAATGCCATACTCATTTGGTATGACAGTAAAAAGAGAATTTATATCTAAGGTTACAAATAAATAACCTGAATCGAGTTTGTTACGTAGACTGTTATACCAAATTGAAAGTTTGCTTAAAAAATCACCTGTGTCCTTTAAGATATTAGGACACTCCAATAATAAGGGGTACAATCGCTTCTGTAGATAAACAGATATCGGTTCAGTTATCCACCCACCCCCAGAGACAATGGGCCTCATGGGTGGGTTATCTAAACATTTATGAATTTTTGGTAACCCATATAATAAGGGAATAGTGGGACAGGGTACTGTAAAAAAGTGAAACAAATCTAAATCTATCTCACCATTAGTTTGTAGCTCATATATATATACATATTGACATTACTAATGCATTTCTTAGCATCATTATATGATATTCTTCTGAAAGCATTCTCATCTTGAAGAAAATTGAGCATAGATGTCTTATAGGCATTACAATCCATAACAACAATAGCACCTCCCTTGTCAGCTTGTTTCATTACAATAGTATTGTCAAATTGCAGTTTCTTTAAGGCACAATGTTCATCATAGTTCAAATTATACTGTCTCCTCTTCTTAATTGTAGTCCCATATAACTTTCTCAAATCAGCTTCACATAAATTATGGAAAGCAGTTGTCACAGGCAAATTAACTGGTATAAAGGTACTACGTCTTTTGCAAGTATTATATGATGTCATAGCATTATTTGCACCAAAAAGAACCTTTAAATTTATATTCCGAATAAACTGTTTTAAATCTGTCAAAGCTGAGGTTAAGCCATCCTCTGCTGTAGGAATAAAGCTAAGGCCTTTGTTTAAAACAGAGACACATGGTCCATCTAAGGGAATATCAGAAAGATTCAAAATACCTTGTGTTATCTGCGACTCACTTTCCCATGCTTGACAGGGCTGTCGTTTTTCCGTTTCACAGGACCGCCCGACTGTCTGGTTAAGGACTTGTCCCTTACTGCTATACTGCTCTGTACTTTCTCGGCTTGCTCCAATTGGAAGCGTTTCAGCGAAAAATTCAAAGGTAACTGTTGATTCTTCCTCATGATATCCTTAGTGTTCCCTGAAGATTCTCGCGAAACATCACCTTGAGTTACAGGCCCCATGCTACCTGTATTTGAAATTTCTTCATTCACTAGTAACACTGATGCAGAGGGCGTGGTTGTAGAATCAGACTGCACAGCCAAAGCAGCAGGATTTAAAGGGGAAATGCCAACATTCAGATTTAAAGTGGAAACACCAGCATTAGTCAGTGAAAGCATCCATTGTATCCAAAGATGATACAGTAGTTGTAACAAGTGATGCAGTAGTAACAGGAAAAGTTTTTTTAGGGAATGTCTCAGTACTATCACGTAATTCAGTTATATTTTTGTTATTTTTTGGCCAAGAGAAGATATGTCCTCTTTGAAAATCGGCAATATCTCTTAATAACATTCGTTTCTTGACCATCTCCAGGCGGTCATCCAAGGCATGCAGCCTATTAACCATTTGCTGATATTTAGGTAACATATTAGAGAAGCAGGACATGCTAAGTAATTCATTTTCCATCTGAAAGATTTCATTTTTCAGATCTAATTCACTTTTTGCAAAGAAGTCATTCATTAGCACCATATAATCCAAGCTAAGCTGTAAATTAAGCTGTTGCCAACGTTTCAATAATTCTGGGTACGTATTCCCATAAGAGGGCATCTTGAGAATTCGCAACCCTCTGGGAACAATACCCATATTCAAATAAGCACAAAAGCTAAAACGTTGCCATTGTAATCTCTTATATGTACCAACCTTTCTTTCAATCAATTCCAGTTTTCTGGTAAATGTCACAGTCTCTTCAACATCTAAAGTCTCATTATTATCAACATCTTCCACAGGGGTATTAAAGACAAGGTTTAACAATGGATTCACTTCTTTAGTTAAAATGGTTTTCAAAAGATGATCCCTTTCCATGGCTGCAGCAAAAGCTCTCAAAGGCCACCAACGTACCAGCAAAATGTAGTCCAACAAAACAAGACTGGAATGCTGGAATACCAAAGAAACAAACAAACGTAGGCAGAAAACAATTTAATATATCACAGCAAAGCTTTCGGGTGAAACCCTTCTTCAATACTAACAATCATTAAAACAAAAGCAGCTTGTTTTAAATAGGAGCAAAAAACAGTCACATGATAGCAGCCAAAATCACATGACCGACAAACACAATATAATATAGCATATATACAAAATGCAAAAAACAAAAGCAGCTTGCTTTAAATAGGAGCAAAAAACAGTCACATGATAACAGCCAAAATCACATGACCGACAAACACAATATATTATAGCATATATACAAAATGCAAAAATATTTAAAATATTTAAAATAGCTTAACACGCTGAATTTTACTTAAAACAGGCTTTAGGCTAACAGTAGAATTTAATCCAGGTGAAGAATCCGCTTCTTCACCTGGATTAAATTCTACTGTTAGCCTAAAGCCTGTTTTAAGTAAAATTCAGCGTGTTAAGCTATTTTAAATATTTTTGCATTTTGTATATATGCTATATTATATTGTGTTTGTCGGTCATGTGATTTTGGCTGCTATCATGTGACTGTTTTTTGCTCCTATTTAAAGCAAGCTGCTTTTGTTTTAATGATTGTTAGTATTGAAGAAGGGTTTCACCTGAAAGCTTTGCTGTGATATATTAAATTGTTTTCTGCCTACGTTTGTTTGTTTCTTTGGTATTCCTGCATTCCAGTCTTGTTTTGTTGGACTACATTTTGCTGGTACGTTGGTGGCCTTTGAGAGCTTTTGCTGCAGCCATGGAAAGGGATTATCTTTTGAAAACCATTTTAACTAAGGAAGTGAATCCATTGTTAAATCTTGTCTCTAATACTCCTGTGGAAGATGTTGATAATAATGAGACTTTAGATGTTGAAGAAACTGTGACATTTACCAGAAAACTGGAATTGATTGAAAGAAAGGTTGGTACATATAAGAGATTACAATGGCAACGTTTTAGCTTTTGTGCTTATTTGAATATGGGTATTGTTCCCAGAGGGTTGCGTATTCTCAAGATGCCCTCTTATGGGAATACGTACCCAGAATTATTGAAACGTTGGCAACAGCTTAATTTAAAGCTTAGCTTGGATTATATGGTGCTAATGAATGACTTCTTTGCAAAAAGTGAATTAGATCTGAAAAATGAAATCTTTCAGATGGAAAATGAATTACTTAGCATGTCCTGCTTCTCTAATATGTTGCCTAAATATCAGCAAATGGTTGATAGGCTGCATGCCTTGGATGACCGCCTGGAGATGGTCAAGAAACGAAAGTTATTAAGAGATATTGCCGATTTTCAAAGAGGACATATCTTCTCTTGGCCAAAAAATAACAAAAATATAACTGAATTACGTGATAGTACTGAGACATTCCCTAAAAAAACTTTTCCTGTTACTACTGCATCACTTGTTACAACTACTGTATCATCTTTTGATACATTGGATGCTTTCATTGACTCTAATGCTGGTGTTTCCACTTTAAATCTGAATGTTGGCATTTCCCCTTTAAATCCTGCTGCTTTGGCTGTGCAGTCTGATTCTACAACCACGCCCTCTGCATCAGTGTTACTAGTGAATGAAGAAATTTCAAATACAGGTAGCATGGGGCCTGTAATTCAAGGTGATGTTTTGCGAGAATCTTAAGGGAACACTAAGGATATCATGAGGAAGAATCAACAGTTACCTTTGAATTTTTCGCTGAAACGCTTCTAATTGGAACAAGCCGAGAAAGTACAGAGCAGTATAGCAGTAAGGGACAAGTCCTTAACCAGACAGTCGGGCGGTCCTGTGAAACGGAAAAACGACAGCCCTGTCAAGCATGGGAAAGTGAGTCGCAGATAACACAAGGTATTTTGAATCTTTCTGATATTCCCTTAGATGGACCATGTGTCTCTGCTTTAAACAAAGGCCTTAGCTTTATTCCTACAGCAGAGGATGGCTTAACCTCAGCTTTGACAGATTTAAAACAGTTTATTCGGAATATAAATTTAAAGGTTCTTTTTGGTTCAAATAATGCTATGACATCATATAATACTTGCAAAAGACGTAGTACCTTTATAGCAGTTAATTTGCCTGTGACAACTGCTTTCCATAATTTATGTGAAGCTGATTTGAGAAAGTTATATGAGACTACAATTAAGAAGAAGAGACAGTATAATTTGAACTATGATGAACATTGTGCCTTAAAGAAACTGCAATTTGACAATACTATTGTAATGAAACAAGCTGATAAGGGAGGTGCTATTGTTGTTATGGATTGTAATGCCTATAAGACATCTATGCTCAATTTTCTTCAAGATGAGAATGCTTTCAGAAGAATATCATATAATGATGCTAAGAAATGCATTAGTAATGTCAATATGTATATATATGAGCTACAAACTAATGGTGAGATAGATTTAGATTTGTTTCACTTTTTTACAGTACCCTGTCCCACTATTCCCTTATTATATGGGTTACCAAAAATTCATAAATGTTTAGATAACCCACCCATGAGGCCCATTGTCTCTGGGGGTGGGTGGATAACTGAACCGATATCTGTTTATCTACAGAAGCGATTGTACCCCTTATTATTGGAGTGTCCTAATATCTTAAAGGACACAGGTGATTTTTTAAGCAAACTTTCAATTTGGTATAACAGTCTACGTAACAAACTCGATTCAGGTTATTTATTTGTAACCTTAGATATAAATTCTCTTTTTACTGTCATACCAAATGAGTATGGCATTGAGGCTATCAGACAGTTTCTAAGTATGAAAATAGATATACCTACAGGTGATGTTCAAAACAGATGTGCATTATTAGACTTAGTTCTGAGCAACAATGTATTTATGTTTGATCAACTTTTGTTTCTACAGCTAACCGGTGTTGCGATGGGAACACCGGTTGCTAATACATATGCTAACCTAGTCTTGCATCAATGGGAATTAGAGTTTATACATGATGATGTAAAATTTTTTAACAGCAATATTTGCTTGTACCAGAGGTTTGTGGACGATTGCTTTATGGTTTGGAAGGGATCACGCTCTGATCTGCAAGATTTTATAGTATATTTAAACAGTAGTACGAGCTTCTTGGTTTTTAAGGAGATTATATCTGAACATGAAGCAATTTTCCTTGATGTTAAGATATATAAAGAAGAGGGTACTTTACAAACTACTATTCACAAGAAGGATGTGCATACTAGTAGATACTTACATTATAATAGTATGCATGCACCCCATGTTTTTAAAGGAATTGTTAAAGCTCAATTTTCAAGAGTCAGTAGGTTAAATACAATCGACTCTGTATTTCATATACAGTTAGATGAAATGTTCAATGAGTTTGTTAAGAATGGCTATGACTTGGATATATTGGAAGAATTGAAGAGAATGGTAATACTTAATAGGAATACTATATATAAACCTTACCTTAGGACAGACGCGTGTATGAATGATCATGTGATCATTACATCAGGATCTAACATTGGAAATATAGTTAGAACTAGATATGTTATGAACTTTAGTAGTAGAACAGGTTCGGTTAAATATATCATAGCCAAATACTGGCCTGTGTTGATGGCCTGTCCAGAGGTTAGGCGAATTTTAGGTGAAAAGCCTTACTACTCATATAGGAATATGAGAAGTATCAAAAGCTTATTATGTTATAAAGATTTTAATTTTGGCGTAAAGCTGAATGCTTTCTCTGATAGTATTGGTACTTTTAAATGTATGAGCTGTTCTTGTTGTATCGACATTGCTGCTACCCCTAATTATGCATTTATTCATCCTGTTACTTTAAAAGAGTTTTACTTTAAATCAGTACATTCTGTAACAGTGTAAATGTGGTGTATTTGACTACTTATAATGCCTGTTCAGCATTCTATGTGGGCAAGACCACACGTAAACTTAAAGACAGAATAATTGAGCATAAGTCAGAGGTTAGAACGGAGGTTGAGAATAATGCTCTTTTCAAGCATATTAAAACACATGGGAATACGCATTGCTTTAAATTTAGATGCCTAGATTTAGTTAAACCTCATAGTAGGGGTGGTGATATTAATAATGTTTTAGATATTAAGGAATATGAATGGATTTTAAAACTAGCAGCGGATTCTTCACCTGGATTAAATTCTACTGTTAGCCTAAAGCCTGTTTTAAGTAAAATTCAGCGTGTTAAGCTATTTTAAATATTTTTGCATTTTGTATATATGTTATATTATATTGTGTTTGTCGGTCATGTGATTTTGGCTGCTATCATGTGACTGTTTTTTGCTCTTATTTAAAGCAAGCTGCTTTTGTTTTAATGATTATTAGTATTGAAGAAGGGTTTCACCTGAAAGCTTTGCTGTGATATATTAAATTGTTTTCTGCCTACGTTTGTTTGTTTCTTTGGTATTCCTGCATTCCAGTCTTGTTTTGTTGGACCAACATCAGCATCCCCTGGCATTTCATTTTCCAGTTTTGAGGTTTGTTAAAAAGGAGTTTATTTTCTGGTGGAGACACCAAATTTCTCATAATCCAGGTTTCCCATTCTCCCTCTCAGCTCCAGCGCAGTCATTCAAAACAGACATCTCAGACTTTGCTTGGGGAGCAGTGTCTATTGGAATAAAGTGCAGGGTCTTTGGAAAATACAGATCAAAAGACATATACAAATTAGAGATGTTTGCTCTCATCTCTCTCAATCATATATGGTACTTGGTACCACTTCAGTTAACAGACAACACCACAGTGAGACAAGGTAAAAAGAAATTGAAGAAAATTACCCTCTGCGCAGACTAGCCATGGTAGTGTGATATATAGCTTTTCAGAAACATCACTATATAGACATCTTATATGCCATCAGAGCAAATTTGTGTGATAGAAAAGCTGTGCAGGATCAGGACAGACCCTTATGGATGGAAACTAAATCAGGGGGTCTTCCAGTAGTTGATCCAGCTGTGGGGAACATTTCAAATAGATCTTTTTTCCTCCTCTTGCAGCAATTATTTGGTGAAATTCTGCTCCAAAGCTCCTTCCCTGAAAGATGGAGTTTTTTTGTTTTCCATGGACAGGAATATTTGTGTATGCTTTTCTACACTTTCCACTAATATTCAGGGTCATTCTGAAGATTCAGTAAGACTACCCAGAGATCACTGTAGTAATTCCCTTCTGGCCCAGACAACAGTGGTTCTTCCTTCTTTTGGAAATGGCCAGGAGCAACTACCACAAACTTCCTTACAGACTGGCTCTATTTGCACAAGACCAGGGGTCCCCGATAATCCCAATACCAAACAACTACAACTGACTGCCTGGATAATAGAGTTTTAATACCTATTAGGTGCCTTTTTCTGAGGATAAGAAAACCTATTACTAAAAAAATCATATATTACTAAATGTAAGAGGATTTCTAGTTGGTGCCTAGAAAAGAATCTGGACCCATTCAGAGCTAGTGTTTCTCTGGTTATACGTGATTTGTGTGAGGTTACTATCTTGTGGCCTTACTCCTCAGTCAAGGGTCATTTGTCTGCCATTTCATGTCTGCCCATGGATTTCTCTACGTCAATGCAGTCTTGTGTGAATGTGTTTTTGAAAGGTGTGTTGCATATGAAGCCTCCTAGAAAACAAGTGGCTCTTCCTTGGGATATCAGTTTTGTGTTAGGAAAAACTGACTTTACCACCATTTGAAAAAACAACTCCTCATGCTGACTTGAGGTTCATAACATGGAACTCAGTGTTACTAATTGCTCTGATCTGTTCAAGAAGAGTATCTGAGTTGCAGGTTCTTATGTTGGGTCAACCTTCTCTCATTTTCCTCAAAGACTGTTTCTGTAAAGACTAATCCAACATTTATGCCTAAAGTGATATCCAAGTTTACTTAAACCCAAGCTATCCATCTACCTCTCTTCTTTCCACAACCAAAAAATGAATGAGAAAGGATGTTCCATACACTCTCTACCTAGTACCATCACTTCAAAAATGACATTGGTTTTACCACTGTAGCCACTCCTAATCTGCTATCAGACCATCCATGTGTGTCACCTTGTGGACAGGAATACTCATGTACTCTGTTACTATCTTGACAAAAAAATCTTTCAATAACTGTGATCAGTTTATGTCCCTCCATATCACTGTTGCAGTATTCCTTACATAAGGGATTTCTTGCCAAGGATAGCCCAATGTCCAGTTAGTATACCAAATCCTTTATAATATTTATGCACCATATATGTATATGCTCTCCCATGTGAGGTGTAGGGCATAAAGGTGACATATGGACACAAATGCTCAGAACTTCTTTGCTGCTAGTCCAAACACCATTGTCGAACATCAGTCTGATTGCCTTTCTGCAGTGTTGGTTATCAAGCCATCTTCAGATAAGACCCCCATTCAGGTTTCATCTCTTCCTTTTTGATTTATTGCATTGCACTTGTATTCATGTCATCCAAGAAGGAAAAATCTCAGTGTGGGAGGCAGATTCGTTTGAGGATAATATTGCGCGTAAGACGGGAATACTTCAAATGAGGTTGCTTCCAGGTCTCCAACATTCAAAAAAGATGATATGAGCTTTTACAGATGGAATCTCCTATGCCATGTGCTGTTCCTCCTGTTTTGGCAGCCCTTTTGGACACCTTTTCTGCTACATCTGTGGCTGTTAATTCTCAATCCCCTGCTCCTGACAAGTTCTAGAAGATGCCTGAGAATTGCAAATTTTTGGATAAGTGCCCTTCTGTTGATCATTCAGTGGTTTCAGTTTCCTCTGACAAGCCTTCTAAGCTCTTGCCATCTCCTAATGTTCTTCCCTCAGATAGGGATAGTTGAGCAATGGAGAGGTTGGGCAAAAAATATATACTGCTGCCACCTTCTCTTTTAGGGCTATTAATTACCAAATCCACATGACCAGGTATGAGTTGGCCCTTCTTTCTCAGGTTGCTTCAGTGGTCTGTGACCTTTCTGATTCTGATGGAAAGGCTTCAACTCTTTCCCTGGTTGGATCCACTTCCCAGGTCACCTGTCACTCCATAAAATGCAGCTATGATGCTGCTGATTCCTTTTCCAGGGCTGCTGCTTTTGGTTCTGTGATGAGGTGTTATTCTTGGCTATGTCTACAGGCTTTACCTGACAATATTAAAGCCATGCTTTTGGATGCATCTCTGGACAATAAAAATATTTTTGGGACAGCTGCTGCTAACCTATTAAGTCTCTTTAGGACAGGGATAAGGCCTTGCAGGAATTCAAAAATATTTTCTGTCTCTCCTAACACTAAATTCCAGAGGAATTTTCCTTGTAAGTCCACCTTTTGTCTGCCGACAGAATCACCCACCTCCCAAGGGTAAGAAGGCATCAAGGTGTATTCCTCCTGCTAAATCCACTCAGATTCCTCCTTCTCAGAAGTCTTCCTTTCAGGACAAACCTGTCTCCATTTGACATTTGGCCTCCTATTCCCCTTGGCCAGGTTCCCCTGTCTCTCTGCCTTTCTCTGTCTTTTCCAAACTGGTATCTGATCACCTCAGACTTCTGGGTGCTACCTGTCATTTGTCAGGGGTATTTCATGGCTTGGAAGTCCCTTCCCTCCTTCTCAGACATTCCAAAGCCTACCCTCAGGAACAGCTTCCTCATTTTCCAGAGGGTTTGCAGTCCCTTTTGGATCAGAGCACTATTCAGCCTGTTCCATCCTCCTATTTGGGAATGGGGTTTTATTCCAGTCTGTTTTGGTTCCTCGAAAGGAGGGTACCTGGAGACCCATTCTGGATCTTTCTCTGCTTAACACCTTTCTCACTGTCCCTTTTTTCTGAACGCTGTCTCTTCAGATGTTGTTTCCTCTTCTTCTTCCCCAGACCTTCTTGGTTTCTCTATCAAGGATACCTACCTACACATCCCCATTAACCTTCTGTTCGTAATATGTTTACATTTCTCTGTTTCTTCCTCTCATTTTTCAGTTCTCTGCTTTGACTTTTGGCCTTTTTACTGCCCCAAGAGTATTCACCAAATGCTTCGCTCCTGTTATTGCCTGTCACAAACTTCGGGTAATACAGATTGTTCCCTATCTCAATGATCTATTCATTCAGGCTTCCTCTCCCAGCAGTCTGTTGTGGGATCTGTTCTTTTGCAAAGTCTGGGGTTCACCATAAAACTCCAGAAGTCTGCTGTGATGCCCTCCCAGGATCATATTTTCCTAGGGTGTTCCCATGATGGCTTCACTTCCTGCTCCAAAGGTTTTGTTTCTGACAACTTTATTCCAGTCTCTCCTTCGTCTGTCCTCTCTTACAGCCATGGAGTTTCTCTGGTTTCTGGGGTTTATGGCCTCCACCATTCCCATGCTTGCTCCTGCCATGCTCTGTGTGACATCGTTACGGTGGTACCTCAAATCAGTGTGGCTTCAACACTGCCACCTTCTGGAGTCCCCTGTTCCTTTTCTTCCTTGTCTCAAACTTTAGTTTCAGTGGTGGATTCAACAAATTTCTCTGAATCCAGAACTTCGCTTCCAGACTTCAATTTCATCTCAGGAACTGTAGACGGATGTGTCATACTTGAGGAGGAGACCCATTTGCAGCCCTCTAAATTCCATGGTCTCTGGCCTCCTCATCAGAGGTCAGATCGTATCAACATAAGAGGTGAGAGATCTGCTTCTGGCTCTGCAAGTTTTTCATCCCCTTTCCCACCATGGCCCCCTCAACAATTTCACAGAGAATGCCATTGTGATGTGGTACATCAATAAGCAGGGGGCACACGGTCCTGTCTTTGCAGGTTATCTCCTCAGGCATGGTTTCTAGCTACGCAGTATCAAGTGACTCTCCAGGCAGTTTACATTCCTTCAGACCACAATCTAGTGGAACACTCATTGAGCAGGTTCAGCACACAGGCTCACAAATGGATGCTTCACACAGATGTGTTTGTGGACATAGTCCATCAGTGGGGTGTTCATTAGGTAGAGGATGGATAAGAGATCCCTTGCCTTGTGTGTGCCTCCTCTCTGAACAGACAACTTTCTGTTTTCTTTCTTTTTTTTTACCGAGAAACATTTTTATTAAATTATCACTTATGACATAAGCAGTTATACATAAGCATGTTGACATAATCTTAGTTGCAAGCACTATACATCACAAACCATATTGACATAATTTTAGCTGCAAACATTATACATCACTTACAATCTACCCAGTCACTGTCAGTCAAACATTACATAGCTCATTCAAATCCTGCCGCCTTTTAAAACTCATTACTCTCCTGTATATGCTGTTCCCACAATTTCCATTTTCCTATGTAATTTGCTCCTTCCCTTTTCTAAAGATCCCAGTTCCAGTTATTTTATCTCTCTTACTATATTCACTACTTCTAGTACAGTTGGTTTAGACTTTGATTTCCATTTTCTAGTAATTCCTTTTTTTGCCAGCCACCATAATTAGACTCAGCAAGGCCTTACTATGTCTAGACAATTCTGATTGTGTATCATAGCTCAGAAGAATCATTTCCATAGCTACACCAATTTGCTCATTCAGTATCTCTTATAGAGTAGTTTGCAGAGAATCTTGAAAGTCTGCCAATTCATTACACTCCCAGAACATATGTTTCCAGTTATCTCTTTCTTCCTCATCACACCTCCAACATTTGCCGTCTACCTGAAGAAATTCTCTAGAGTCTATTTGGGTATAAAATACCTTTGTAAACATTTCCAAGCAAAAATCCTAAATCTTCTAAATTTTGTTGCATATTTGGGAGATATACATATAGCCCCCCATTGTTTCTTTGTGAATCACTTATCCAATCTCTCTTCCCAATCCTTTCTAAACTCCTCTGATTGATTCTTATAGTTATCATGCAATATTTGATATACATTACTAATTATTCCTTTTTGACACCATTTTCTGTTCTAGATTCTACTAAAACCTCTACCAGGGCTGGTCCTTCATTTAGCAGCCCCCCCCCCCATTTCTTTCTCTTTGCCTATACTCTGATGTCAATCATCGATAGAGAAGGCAATCTCTAACCTGCAGTCCAAATACATTTTTGGCCTCTTCCTTTTCTATTACCTTTTTTCTGTCTAGTTAGTTGCTCCTAATACCTTTGTTCCTTTGCCAGTTTTCTCCAATAAATTCCAGCCCGCCTTGCCTATTGTCTGCATCTCTAATTGTAGTCATCCGTATTGGCAGAATCTCCTATCTCCATTCCTGTGTTAGCTTAGTACTTAGAATATTTTCTGCTACTTTATAAATATAATATTCTTTATGATTATTGTTATTCCCTTAAAGATTTAAAGATTTAAAGATTATTGTTATTCCCTTAAAGATATGCATCCAAAATCCCAGTCTCTCCTTGTTCCCTGAGCTTCCCCATCTCATCATTATCCCTTTCCACTTTGAATTATAGGTTTTTGCCTGTGCTATGTATAGGAGCCTTAACTGTGTAGCTCTGAAATACTCCTTCAAATCAGGTAATCAAAATCCGCCTTGTTCTATTGGACGCATCAGCTTACCCCACTTGACCCTTGCCAGCTTCCCCTTTCAAATAAAATCCTTCAGCTCTTTATTAATTGCTATCCATAACTTCTCCTCTGGTTGATCTGACCTGTGTATAAGACTAAAGGGACTAAAAATATTTTAACTGCTTGTATATTACTATCCATGTCCTTATAAAAGAGCTTCCAATTTCTCAGTTTTTGTATTATCTTTTGTTTAGTTTTTTCCCACATATCCTTAGCTTCCACACCAGAATCATTTTTAATCCATGCTATTAAGTACTTCATTTTATTATGTCCCTGTAAAGATGGCTATTGCTGAACCAATTTGTGTGTGGGTACATAATTTTCAGCTATTGCCTTTGTTTTTGCTTCATTAATTTTGTATCCCAAAAAGATTTGAAACTGTCGCAAAATGTTTCACAGCACTGAAATGTTATTTTCTACTTTTGTCAGGTATAAAATAATATCATCTGCAAATACAGCAAGCTTTTCTTGACTACCATACCAATTATATCCTTGAATTTCTGAGTCCGTTATTCTCTTTGCCAGTGGTGCTAAATATAATACAAATAACATAGGGAAAAGAGGATACCCCTGCCTGGCTCCTCCTCTCAAGCAGAGATTATTGGAGAGGACCCCACCCATTTAATTTTTGTCTCCATTCCCTCATATAGTCTCCTAATCAATCTTATATTTTTTTTTCAGGAAATGTAAATGCTTCCATTGCTCTGATCATGAAGTCGCAATTTAATCTGTCTAATGCTTTCTCTGCTTCAAGGCACACCAACAACAGTGGTATTTTCTTATATTCTGCTTCCCTCTGGTCATCATTGTTCTGGTAATGTTGCAAAATGTTTGCTTCCCCTCCACAAAGCCACTCTGATCCATATCTATCAATTTTGGCATCACTTTTGACATTCTTTTAGTCATTTTAGACATAAAGACTTTATAATCATGGTTTAGCATTGAAATGGGGCTGTATGAAGCTAGATCTGATGGGTCTTTACCCTTTTTAGGTATTATAGCTCACTGCTTTCTTCCAGGTTGTTGGTAATTCTCCACCTCCCAAAATACTGTTAAACAAAAACTTCCAGATCTTTATCAGTTTTTCCCCTCCTAGCTTCCAAACTTCCACAGGAATGCCATTTATTCCTGGGGACTTTCCTGTAGAATGGCTATACATCACAATTTTTATCTCCTCTCCTCCTATCTTAACCGTTAATAGTTGAGCCTCATCTACCTCTAACTTTGGCGTATTTAATTATTCCATAAACATTTCCATTTGCATCTTTTCTTGATTTTCATATTGCTGTGCTTTATACAGACTTTCATAGAATTTCCAAAATATTTCTAACACTTCTACAGGATCTAGAACCAGTAGGTTGGTAGTTAACCGGTAATTAATTCACAAACAAAATCCAAAAAAGAAAAAAGCACTGGAACACTCAAATACTTTTATTAAAAGTCACAAGTTAAAACTTCTTATAAAAGTTAAAACTTTCACCAACAAGGTTTCCTCAAGTGAATACAGATACTTTTACAGGATCTGTTATTACCTTCCTTGCTACAGGCTTCCTAGGCTTGACAATAGCCCTTTCTACTTTCTGTTGCCTGAGTCGTTGTACTAAAAGTTTTTATGCTCTAGTGCTATTATCAAAAAAACAGTTGCTTAACAGCAGTTTTTCTAATCTCATTTATATTATTGAGGTACTCCCTTATTTTCTGCTTAGCATTTTGCAGTTGATCCTTGTCTTCTTCTGTGAGATTCCCCCTGTTCTGCAATATGTTAACATTTGTCAGTCCCTCTAAATAATTCTTGTTACTTCTTAACCACAGCTTTTTTTATTTTATTTCCACCCTATTTTTAAACTCCACCTTAATTTTTCCCATTCCCTAGCTATATTTCCAGAAGTAATTTCTATCCTTTGGAATAGTTCCTGAATAATCTCCACTACCCATTCCTTAAATTCTTTTCTTTTCAACAGATAGCTGGGAAAGCAAGTGTCTGATTTTTGTTTCATTACCCTGTGTTTTAATTTTAGTTATTATTGGCACATAATCTGAAATAGTTATTGGGTGCGTATCAAGACCTTCAATTAAATGCACATGTTCCTGTGAAATGTAAATTCTGTCTAGCCTAGCCCAGTTTTTATATCTTGGGGAATAAAAGACTTTCGGCTTTTCCCGGTTAGGGGTCGCCACAGTGGAACTCAGGGTCACTCGTGATTGGCAGTGGATTTTTACGGTGTCGAGTTGCCAGCCCAATGCCCAACCTTCAACGAAGGCACACCCATTCATGCTCGCATCTACCTGCATGTCTTTAACGTCAATCAACAGCGGGGAGGATATGCAGACTCCACACAGAAGGCGCTCCAGCCGAGAATCGAATGGGAGAACCTCTTGCTGTGAGGCGACAATGCTAACCCCTTCACCACCGCCTCTCCGAGTTTTTATATCTTGGGGAATAATATGTAAATTCACTCCAAACTCCTATTCCTGAATTCACATCTTCCATGCCAAATATTTTCATAAATTTCTTCAAAAATCTACCCTTCCTTGTTATACATTCCCTTCTGGGCCCCCCAAACACATCTTCACTGCGGCAAATCAAATTCCAGTCCCCACCTATAAGTAATATTCCTTGCTGAATGCTGATTATTTCTCACAGAATTTTCTTAAGCTCCATTGTAGCAGTTTTAGGTGGAATATAAATACATGCCAGTGTAATCATCCTCCTTTGCCAGTAGCCTCTCAGTGCTACAAATCTGCCATTATCTTTTTTATCCTCTTCTATCACTATTGGAGCTCCTCTTGCAATTAATATAAGTACTCCTCTTTTTCTTTGTCCCAGATATTCTGCTGAATAACCATCCCGAAAAACTTTTTTATGAAATTCACTGTATATTTTTTAATATAGTTCACTATTCTTTTTTTTGTATTTATCTGTGAGTCAATTGACATTTAAAGATATTACAGAAAGCATCATTGTATACAAAAGTTATTATTCCCACCTTTTACATTCAACACCTTTTTTGTTAAATGTCTAGTTCCAGCTTTTGTGTTACATGCATTCACTGTTTGCCAAGCTGAACTTTTATACAGATGTTTGTTGTCATATCCATTTGGACCTATGTCACATCTTACAAAACGTTTTGTTTTATTGAAAGCCCTCAAACAAAAAAACAAACAAACCCCCAGTACCCCCTAAAAACATATTAATTTAATACTAACACACAAAATTATATACATCTTCAAATAACCTAAAAGAAAGGTTACCCATGCTAAGACACATGGTCCAGCCTGTGCTTCTACTGAGTGCTGTTTTTTCTTATCTTTATAGCTCTTTCAGCTAGGAAAACCCCCTGAATGCTTTCAGAGAACATTATCTCCTAGGCAGTCCCTCTTTTCATTTTTTTTCTGCCAGACAGTCACTCTCAACCAGACTGTAACCAATTTCTCTTTATCAGATCATCTCCATGGAGACAAAATGGCCAGATACAGAATTGCTGCTAAGCATACATTCATTAGAAAAATATCTATCCTACTCACGCTAAAGACATTTCAGGTCGAAGTGAAGCAAAAATAGTAAAAAATCATAAAGCGGTACCATGGCTGAGGTGGTGTAAAAAGGTAACTGAAGCATAAAAATAAGTATGATTTATTTAGAAAACAAACAAAAGGCCTAAGTACATTGATAAGCATTTTCGGCAAGATTTCACCTTCATCAGATCATAAAGTACTAAGGTCCATATTGGTTACTCATTGTTATTTTAACCAATATGGACCTTAGTACTTTATGATCTGATGAAGGCGAAGTCTCGCCGAAAGCACTCATCAATGTACTTAGGCCTTTCATTTGTTTTATAAATAAATCACATTTATTTTTATGCTTCAGTTGCCTTTTTACACAGCCTCAGCGGTGGTGCCGCTTCAGGATTTTTTACTATTTAAGCATACATTCATTTGCTGGAAAAATGGGTCATAATATTCAGTATTTTTTTTCACTTACTTGCTTTCTCTTAAAACTTGTTAATAAATCAATCTAAGGTCCTAAATCCAGTCATTCCGCCATGCAAGAATGAAAAAAGCACATTATTTTTTTTTTCATGCTATTTTAACCATGCTTTTTTTTTACATTGCGGTGCCTGCATTTCTTAAAACTGAACAAGAAGAAAGAGAGAGAAGGGAGAAAGAAAGGAAAAAAAGAACAGCAGCACCTATTTGCAGTCCTCATCACACTTACAAATAACCGAGAAAGCTTTACTTTATAGCATGCAAAGAAAACCATAGATCACAAAAAACAGTACTATTAAGACAAAAATGTTTTCTTTACTTACAGTTAACTTTCTCCCTACTCTTCCCCAGACCCAAGGCAGTTTTCCTAACATTAATGACATGAAGTAGGGCATATACTAGAGTTCCCCACAAGCCCAACAAATTCTGAATGAGTCCAGTATTTCCAGATTTTCTTGTTCTGTCATATTTCACAAATATAATTATTGCATTGTAATCCCACATTAAGTTACTGGTTTAATCACTGTTCATCTTCATTTCCCAAATCCTGTCTCTGCTTCATTTCCAACGTACTCTCGATTCTTCTAGTCAACTCATACCTTTTCTCTAGCATTTTCCAGTGGACAAGGTTTCACAGATACAGTCACTCTGTGGTCTTTATTACCAGAAAAACAAGAAGAATCTCCTTCTGTTTCACAGCTCCCTTTTTTGTTGGACAAACTTCTGTACTTCCTCCTTAGCATGTACTTCATCAAAAATGATTTTGTCCCTCCAGGGAAGAATATCTTGAAGACAGCTGTGTACAGCAGTTTAAATCCTACACCTGCATCTCAACAGTCCCTGAATAGTGGAATGAATTCACTTTTCTTCTGCCTGGTGTACAATGAGTAATCATTCTCCACAAACACAGCAATGTCTCCCACTTTTAGTATTTTGTCCTTCTGTCACAGTTTTGTCAGAATCAACTTTCTGCTGGTAGGGTTGCATCTTTACTATTAAAGGTCTAGGTTGCTTTCTCATATTCAGGTTTGGAGCATACACACAATATGCCCTTTCAACTAACAGCTCCTTCTGTGGAATACCAGCCCAGTTGCTTATTTGTGCTTTCATAACGTTAATGCAATCTATTCCTTCCAGCTTATCTGGTATAGCTGAAAATCTCAGGTTTTCCCTATGTGCTCTGCCCTCTAATTCTATTATTTTTTGAAACATCTCTTCCTGAGCAGTCTGATATTCAGCCAGCCTTTTCTTCATTTCAACCTTTGATGTATGCAGCTTTATCACCTCATCTGAATATCTGTTTAAAGCTTCTTCCATTATTCTCGCCTTTTGTTTGTGTTGATATACTCCATCATTGTTTTGTTTATTTAAGCAAACTGTGTGGAGTTGTGTTATATCTTCCTGTAGGTTACTAGACCTCATGTCTCGAGGTTGCATTGCTTTTTACTGAAAGGCTGCAGAAAGTTCCCCAGTCAGTGTTTCTTCCTCAGTTTTGTAGCTTATTTTTTTTTTCCAGGTGCTCTGCATTTCTTTTTTCCTGGCATCCAGGAAGTACACTTACTAGCCAGTTACCAAAATTTACCCATAAACACAAAAGTCTACTGGCCTTCTCTGTTGAGTTTCTGTTTTCACACTGGGAGAGCTAGAGTTTTGGAAGTTGTAACTCATACCCTAAAGTGTTATTCTCCAGTTCTATGACTAAAGACTAAAATAAAATACAGGCAGATACAGATTTTCTCATTACTCATAAATGTTTACACAAAGATCTTCCAGACATAACTCCCCCCAGCACAGGATTCAGCTCAAAGTATATATTCTAGCCTATTATCTTTCCCCAAAGAAACTCAAGGTAATTAACTTAGTTCTTTCTTATACACATAATAAATATTAGCTAATAGGATTTTACATACTATTATTAAACACTAGCATCTACTTCATTTTACAGCTGTGAGCTTGAGTTCCATGATTCAGTTGTATGAACTTCTTACAAGCAAGCAAGCATTCCTTTCATGTTAAACTACATTTCTTTGCAAAATAGCTGCAGTACCAAGTTACAGCTTTGAAACTTTTTTTGTCTAAAAAACTGCACGAAAGAAGAAATACAAATATATTTTCTTCTTATTGCTAGGGCATCTTACAAATGCAATTTGACAGTGTAGTTTTCTGAGTGAGTGATAAATGAATATGCAGAGTAGTAGAAAATAAGAAGGGAAATAAGTTGTTTGTATTCAGATCAGAATCCAGCACAACTGACCCAATGTTTGCACTGAGACAGGTGGTTGAAAAGAAGCTGGAGATGAGGAAAGACTGTCTGGGCATTCTTAGACTTAAAGAAAGCAATTGACAATCTCCCAAGAAAGCCGATTTAGGCAGTCCTGTTCAAAGTCCAAAAAACATTAGTAAAATTAGTGCAGGTTATGTACAAGGACCCTATGACAAAAATATAAACAGTGTTTGGACTCACAGAGGGGTTATTGGGAGTGGGTCTGCATCAGGGTTCAACTGTTATCCCACTGGATTTTATACTGTTGATGGACATCATTAGCAAGCAGGTTGGCGGGGGGAGGGCAGATCCACAGTGCTGCAGACTCTGCCCAAGAATTAATACTAATGACAGGATAATGAAATTCAAAACTGAAGGCACATGGGTTGAAGCGGCTTTCAGAAAAGACAGTTGCCATGACAACAATTGAGAGAAATCACAAGAAGCTGAAAATTAAGATAGAAAGGAAAATAGTGGAATAGGTTAGCAACTTCATGTAAATGGAAGGGGTGATTTTAGAGAAGTTAGAATGAGGAAGTCAAAGCTAGAATCAGAGGGGCTACTGCCTACTGGCACAGTGTGTCAGGCGTACTGTGACAGAAGAATGCCAAGGAAGTTGAAAAGTAAGGTGTACAAAACAGATGCAACCAGTACTTCTGTATTGTACAGAAACCTAGGCATTGAAGGCCGAGCAGTTGAGGAAGCTAGAGGTTATGGAGATAAAGTGCATGACATGGGTGGTAGGATGCACAGTGTGTGACAGAAATAATTATGACATCAGAGCAGAAGCCAAAATAGTTCAAATTACACAGATCAAAGACAACATATTACACCGCAGCAAAGAAATGGGGATGTCCAGCAAAGAGATGGATGAATTGCATGAGAGAAGACCAGCAACAATCAGGCAAGATCATCAAAGAAAGTAGAAGAGTAGCATTGAATCAAGAAAGATGGTGGCATTTGATGCAATACCCAGACCCTACGGAAAATAGAGTTGATGATGAAAATGATTTCTTGTTACATATTTTACAGAGCTGAAATATAGCTCATTAACAGTCTGAATTTAAAAAAGAATTGAAGCACAGACCATATTTTACGTTAGTTTTCTTTACTCTGATATTTTACACACTCTCATATATGGCTGCATTTGCCTGCTTCATTATTACGTGTTAGTATACTGCTGTGAGATGTCAGTCAAGTGAAAATGTTTTCAGATAGCTAGAATCTACAGATACTATCACAGTGTGTGTGTGTGTGTGTGTGTGTGTGTGTGTGTGTGTGTGTGTGTGTGTGTGTGTGTGTGTGTGTGTGTGTGTGTGTGTAGTTAACCTTCCAGAATCCTGTAACATTTTATTTTGCAAGACTGGATTCCCAGATGTTTTTTAAATATGTCTCACCAATAAAATAAGCACAAATGGACTGAAAACTATATTCTTTACTCCTACTGTTGTACTGTAGATGAAATCCATACTTAGCAGTTATGACATATGTATATCGATAAGCAGCAAAGTTGTCAGGGTCATTTATATTGTGGCTTTTTTTTAAATACCTTTATTAAATTATCACTCAAGACGTAAGTAAACATGTATTAATAAAAAAATAAAACAAACCATATTAATATTTTTTCCCTTTACATATATTATGTATTTGTTCTTTCTTTATAATTACCATCAGTCCAATATTACATAAATTGCTCTTCCCTTAAACCTCACTCCTCCTCCTCCTAAACATTATTCTGCATGTATTGTTCCCAAAATTCCCATTTATTTCTATGTAATTTGCTAGTTTCCCTTTTCTTAAGATCCCTCTTCCAGTTCTTTTATCTCTTTTACAATATTCAGTAATTCAAATGCTGTTGCTTTTTTGGCAGCCAACAGAATTAAACTTAACAAGGCTGTACTGCATCTAGGCAATTCAGATTCTGTGTCCTAGCTCAAAGGAATCAGTTCAATGTTGTCTATTTTCATCCAGTTCAACACATGGGTTGTCAGATCTGACTGGATCTAACCTCGGCACAGACTGTGAGGCTTCTTTCAGTTCTAGGGCTGTGACTCCTCCTTTACCCATAATTCACTGTACTCCATCCTAATACCTTAGATCTTGTTTGCCACTGAAGACTTTGGTGCTCAAGGGCTCCTTACTACAAAGCATATCATTTTGATCTTAAGCATTACTCCTTCCCTACCGAAGATTCCTTGAACTCTCTAGTTCTTTTGTAAATGTATCTTAAGATTTAGTGTGTCTTTAGTGTTTTAGAGATATTTTTTTTAGTGAGTAGGGTTAGAGAGCTGTAGGTTGGTTTTAGTAATTATATAGCATATAGTGTAGTTTGATAGGTTTCATAGTGACCTTGTATAAGTAGTCAGCAAATTATTTGCTGGTTTATACCATTATAGGGTGGTGGTGTTGCTTTATAGCTTTCAATTATCCAAGTCTGCTGCCTTTTTTGACATGTCAGATTCTCATGGATTCAAAAAGTGTGCTCAATGTGGGTACAAACTACCTCAAGACCCTCATTTGCTTTGTGTTTACTGTCTCGGTCCTTTCTATTTAGATTCATATTACCAGTCCTGTGCATCCTTTAGTGCCAGTGCCCTTCAGACCAGATGTGAGAAGTTGATAGCAAAAAGACTGCTCTCCCCACAGACAGGGGCTTCACCTTCTACAGACTCTTCTTCTGTTTCTCCATCAAAGAAAATTGAGAAAGGTCTAAGTCCAAGGAGAAAACCAAGGAAAAGGACAACTCAGACAAAAAAAGTGACTCAAATTCAGCCAGGAAATGTTCTCCAGGTCTGAAGTTACTGGTTGTACTGTATCCTAAGTTAGCTAAGAGGTTGTAACCATCAGCTCCTTTCCTCTTCCCTTTGGCCCCAGTTCTCGCTGGAACTGGTAAGCTTGATACTGCATTCTCCAATTCTCCAAGAAAGAAGATTTTCTAGACCACCCTCTGTGGTTTCTGTCTCCTGGCCATTTCAAAGTCTCACTAAGCAGGATATTTTCAGGGTGATCCGGAAGTTTCTCAAGACTCTGATCCAGCATGGTGTGCCAAGTATTGGACCAACCTACCCTGCATTTTTTTCTCTGGTACTGATTCACCCTACACTGGAACCAGTCACTCAGGTTCCATCCTGCACCAAGGCACCTTCGTCGGGGTTGACAGTAGTAGTTACTTAATGTCAACAGCATCCCTTTCTCTCTCGACTCTGAGACAGTCAGATCAGGGATAGATTCAGAGCCAAAGGTGGTTCGATGGGAGGGATTGACACTGAGATTATTGAAGAATTCCCTACCTCTCAGAGCATCAGCTGTCCACAGCTCAGATCGGAGGTCACCTTCGTGGTCCACGTACATCGGCACCAAGGAATCTCTGCTGTCCTTAGACAGGGGTGGGTCTTTAAAGCTGATTGCATCTTCCAAGGTTTTTCACAGGGTCTTAGCTATGCCTAAGAAGAGGCCTCCCTTAACCAGTTCCATGCCTCCAAAACCCCAACAGGACAGACACTGATTTCAATGAAGGTGAAGGCTCCTCCTGTTCCCCCTCAGAAGACATCACTTTAGATGAAATTATTTAACTGATGAAGCAGAGAGTAGGATGTTCTACCCAAGACCATTCACCAGCTTTTGCTTCTGGCCCATCATCCTGGGTGGTACCTCCTGTTGATCACCTAATTGTTCTTATGATGCAATGGGTCTGGAAGGACACTGATGCAGTGGAGCCCATCCCTAAGAAAGCAGATAGAATTTTGCAGCTCCCAAAGATAAAGAACATTGGTGCAAATGTCCTCCAATAGGTGCTATGGTGGCAGCAGCAGCCACAAAAAGGAATTATCAAAAGAAAGTTCCTCTGAATATCCCTGTAACAGGGAGTCTAGGGAGATAGACTGGTTTGGAAAATGGACTTATTATTCAGCAACATTTGCTCTCAGATCACAGAATTATTTGGCTCATGTGCCCAGATTCCAGAAGGATCTAACTAAGGAAATTTCCAAATCCCTTTCGGGTATATTACCAGACAGTTGATTTCCAGTTATCTACCATGCAGTTGACCAACAACATAGCTATCCGTCTACTCTCCAATGCAGCTGATGGCTTGGCCAGGGCAGCATGCACTGTCATTACCATATGCCATCATGCCTGGATGCATCTTTGTGATTTTGCAGAAAACTTTAAGATGTCCTTTGCCAATGCCCCTTTGCTGAATCCACTCATTTTGGACCCAAAGTCCAAGACACACTTACCAGGAGTTGGCAGGATGGTAAGACACTCTCTGCTGTGGGAATCCATTTCTCCACTCCTCAAAGATCCTTTTCTGGGAGTCAGAGGACAGGAAAGAAAATTTGGTTCTAAAAATCTCAGAGCTGTTACCAAGACTCTCCTGGAGATAGGCCTCCTCATTGCAGAGGTGGAGGTAATTCTAATGGACATCACCATAGAAGCAGAGGCTGACCGCACAATCAGGGCTTTTTTGGTCCTTTCTCAGAGAAGCCCTACCAGCATCCCTAAACACTTGCTCAACTGCTGCACTCTGAAGGCAGTCAGGGGGGTTGCTTGTCTTTACACCCTCAAGCCTGGCAAGGTATAACCATAGATTTGTGGGTGCTAAAGATAATTACCAGTGGCTACTCAATTCCCTTTATACTTCTCCCTCAGAAAAAGAGGAACATTCCTGATATTCCACCTATTCACTGGGAACCAGCAGCAGTAGAAATTCAAAGCTTTTGAAAAAAAGAGTCATCCAGCCTGCCCCCAACACCAGTCAGAATCCAGAATCTACTCAAGGTTCTTTCTATTACCTAAAAAGATGGGGGAACCTCAGACCAATTTTGGATCTCAGTTACCTGAAACAGTTTGTAAAACGGTCAAAATTTGGATGGTCACTCTGCAATCCATATTGCCGCTGCTGAGGAAGAATGATTGGATGTGCTCGATAGATCTCCAGGGCACTTAATGCTATGTAAAGATAAAAAAGCACTCCAGGACATTTCTCCTATTTCTGTCCTGGAATTAGTCGCTACCAGTTCAGAGCCCTGCCTTTTGATCTCACCACAGTCTCAAGGTGTTCACCAAGATTATGGCAGTGGTGACAGCGCACTTGCGTCTACTAGGGTTCCACATTTTCACCTATCTTGATGACTTGCTCCTAACTGGTGCCTCTGAACATCTTTTATTACACCATCTGGACCTTGTGTTTCAATGGTTGCAGAAATTAGGAATAACAGTTAATTTTCCCAAATGCCACCTTATGCCAACACAAGAGTTCATTGGATGCCACCTCTATACCAACTTACAGATTGCCAGCCTTCCCCAAAGCAGGGTTTTATTGTTGCACCTTGTAGCGATGCAAGTGCTTTATTGTCCTTCACCCCCCCAGAGAAACTGATCCTATGGCTGTTGGTTCTAATAGCTTATACAGTGATGGTTGCTCTAGCCAGGTACCATATTAGAGTATTCCAATGGACCGTAGAGGTAGAGTGGTCTCAGAACAGACATTCGTTATGTACAAAGGTGCAAGTAACTCAAATCTGCAAACAAGACACTGTCTTGTGGATTATGTCATATTCTATGATAAAAGGTTGCCCCTTTCACATGGACTTACCGGTAGCATTAGTAATCAGGGATGCCTTCCTTCTAGTGGGGGGGGGGCACTTCGAAGGGAGGATGGTCCAAGGTATATGGTCACCTACAGAGGCTAATTTACACATCAGCATCTCGGAGATGAGGGTGGTCCTTTCAGGACTTTCAGAATCTCCTCCACAGGGTGTGATATCCATACACACAGACAGTATGACAGTACTACGGTACATAAAGGAACCCATTCCTGTATGCTTTGTTAAGAGGCCATGAGGGTCTGGCAATAGGTGATGTCTTCACACTGCTTTTGATAACAATTCACATCCCAGGTTCATTTGATGTATTAGTGGACAAATTGAGCAGGATTATCCTGACACCTCATGAGTTGACCTTCAACCCATTGTGGCAACGTTGATCTTCCTTCACTAGGACCAACCTTGTTGCACCATTTTGCCTCTCCCTTCAACAACAAATGCAGCAGTTACTTCACCCTGATCCCTCCACAGGGTCAATCACCAAGAGACGCTCTGGTCCACAGTTGACCCCGGGTCTCCTGTATACTTTTCCTCTCAAATTCATCCAGAAAGCCAGACAGTGCAAGGCCAGTGTGATCTTTATTGCTTCCTCCTTTCCCTTCCTCTGGCCTGTACTTGTACATCCCCCATGGATGTTGGATCATTATCCAGACCTTCTTTTTCACCCATCCAGACTACTTTCTGTAGACCAGACATCCATGAAACTAACCACATGGTTTCTCCAGTTTTAACTATAGCCAGAGACACCAGGCTTCCCACAACAGTAGTCAAAATCTTATCTGCTTCTCAGAGACCAGCCAGAAAAAAAGGTACATCGTAATAAATGGAAGAGATGTTCCATTTAGACAGTCTCCAAAGCTTGGACCCTTTCTCAGCCTCTTTTCCAGCCATCTTAGAATTTTTGTCTGAACTCTTTGACAAAGGTTCCAGTTATTCCACCATCGAAGCTGAAATGGCTGCTATCTCCATCTTCCGCATAGGCCACAATGATTCTTCAATTACTTCCTTTAATATCTCTAAAGCCTTTTTGAAAGGACCCTTTCTTTATATCCTCCCATTAGTGATCCAGGTCTTCCTACGGATACTACCATTATGCTACAGGCTCTAATGTACCCACTCTTTGAACCTGCAGCCATGGCAGAACTTAAGTTTTTGACATGGAAAACATTTTTTTCTGGTAGAAGTTACATCAGCTAGACAAATTTGGGCATTATAAGTGCTTTCCTGTAAACCTCCCCATCTGTTTTTTTCACAAGGACAGGGTCTCTCTTATAACTAATGTATCCTTCCTTCCTTCCAAAGGTGGCATCTGAAGCAAACTTAAATCAATCCATACATATACAGGTATTTTTCCCCAGATACTCTAACAAGGGTGGATACATGTTACATTTGTTAGATGTTCATTTCCTACTAATATTTTATCTTCATAGGACAAAGCAGTGCAGAAAATCAGATCAATTGTTTATTTCCCTTTCAAAACAGAAATTGGGAAAAGCTGCCACTAAAGTTACCCTTTCTAGATCGCTGTCAGACTGCATTTTATTTGTCCATAATAAAAAGTAATTGGCTCTACTATCTATACCTAAAACTCATTCCACTAGAACAATTTCTACTTCAACAACATTCACCAGCAGGCTTCCCACTGAAGATATTTGTACAACAGCAACTTGCCCACAATCCATACCTTTTTTTCTCATTATAAACTGGATGTACAATCCAGATCATGTTCTTCTTTTGGCACTACTATCCTCAGGAATGTTCCTTCTTTGATATCACCCAGATAGACAACTTAGGAATCTGTCACATGAGTTTATTTGGATGAAATTAGACAACATTGGCTAGGAAAATTATGTACTTACCATTGCAATAGATCCATATTGTGTGATTTTCGTCCGGTTCAACCTCCCACCTCCTTCACCCTTCCTATATTTTGGGGTGATCAGGTCATTACTACTTAATTCTCTGTCTGTGGACAGTCCTGCTCTGACTGTTGCCTTCTCTCCCCTCCTTTATTTTATTGCTACTATTGTCATACGTACACAGATGTAGATACTTGTGCTGCATTGAGCAAAACTCGATCTTAGGTATTAGGGTGGAGTATAGGGGAAATTATGAGTAGGGGAGAATTCAGAGCCCAAGAATCGAAAGAAGCTTCAGAGTCGGTGCTGAGATCTGATTCGACAACCCATGTGTTGAACTGCACAAAATCAGACGACATGGATCTATCTTTAAGCTAAGTTCATAACTTTCATTTTCCTTAGTTACAACCATTTGCTCACCCAATATTTCTAACTGAGTACTCTGCAAGGAAATTTTAGTTTGCCAACTCATTACACCCAAAATGCGTGTTCCCAAATCCCTCTTTCTTCCACATCACACCTCCAACATTTGCTATCTACCCAAGAAAAACTTCTTTGAAGTCTGCATGGGATATAAAAATATGTATGCAAACGCTTCCAAGCAAAAATCCTAAACTAAAAACTCTACAAGAGCAGGTCTTTCGCATATCCCTTTCTTTTTGCCTACACTCATATCAATCCCACTTAACTCTTGCCCTGTTCCCTTCCAAGATAAATTCCTTCAATTCTTTATTAATTATTGTTCACCACTTCTCCTCTAGTTGATAAAAATATACCTGACCTGTATTTAAAAATAAAGGGACTGAAAACATTTCCACTGATTGCATCTTACTATCTGTATCCATGAAAATGACTTCCAGTTTCTTAGTTTTTTGTATTATCTTTTGTTTGTTCTCTTTGCACATATCCTTAGCTGCCATAACAGAATCTCTTTTAATGCATACTCCTAAATACTTCATTTTGTCTTGTCTGCATAAATACTGGTATTGCTGAACTAATTCATGTGTGGGTATGTAGTTTACAGCTATAGCCTTTGTGTTATTTTAATTAATTTTGTATCCCCAAAAGACTTGAAAGTGTCTCAGAATGTTCCACAACGCTGATAGGTCATTTTCTGTTTTTTTTCAGGTGCAAAATGATAAATATCATCTGCAAATAAAGTCAGCTTTTCTTGAACACCATGCCAATTATATCCTTGAATTTCTGAACCCTTATTTTCTTTGCCAATGGTTCTAAATATAACACAAATAACATAGGGGAAAGAGAACACCCCTGCCTGGTTCCTCTGGTTCCTCTGTTCAGACAGAACTTATCAGAGAGGGACCCCACACACACACACACACACACCCACACACACACTTTAATTTTCGCCTCAAATCCCTGATATATCCCCCAAGTAACCTTATTATTGTGTCAGGGAATGGCAATGCTTCCATTACCCTACTCATAAAATCCCAGCTTACTCTGTCAAATATTTTCTCTGCATCAAGACCCACCAACAACAGTGGTATTTTCTTACATTCTGCTTTTCTCTGGATTATCACTGTTCTATTAATCTTGTCAGATGTTTGCCTCCCTTCCCCAAAATCCTATGTCACATTTTCAAAACACCACCACCCCATATTAACTCAGAACAAGCACACAAAACTATGTACATTGTCAAAAATTAAGTTTAACCCTCCAGATAGGAACAATTGCACCAAATAAAAAAGCACTTGTTTACTTTAACATCTTCAATACATACAACAGTCACTGGAAAGACTAAACCCACATTGAAAATACTCCTGATTACACACTATGCAACATTCCTTTACTGTATAACATGGGGCTTATATCATTAAATGCTTTATACAAATACTAATAAGAACAAACATTGTTTTACCTGAAGTTTTTTTCCTTTTTATTGTCTTCTAAAAATTAATGATATAAAGTGTGGTGTATTATTTGCAGCCCACCCACAAGTTTAAAAAAGTCAGCAAAAGTCCAGTATTTCTCAGCATCTTTTTCTGGCAGAACCATATTTCACTAATGTGACTGATGCTTTGTAGTTTCACATGTATTCACTAATTTCAATGCTACTGATCTGATTGTAGCTTTTGAACTAGTTCTGAATGTGTTATGATCTAGTGACTGATCACAATAATTTATTTAATTTAGGTGTATAACTGCTGAAAAGTAATCTGATATATAATTAATATCAAAATGTTCATATGCAGAAGGTCAGTAACAATCATTAACAGCAGCACTAACAATAAGTTGGCAGTTTATGCAGGAATAGGTTAAAATGGTATTGTGATCAGCATGTTTTTGAACCATTTTTGTGTGAAATGGCTAGTAGAAATCATCTATGTTACTGCATTCATTCATGCATTTTCAGATTACCCCCTTAAATACAGTAAAAGGTCCCAGATGAGCCAGATGCTGTCCTGGCAGTCAGTAGGTTCAAGGCACAGAAGTTCATCCTAAATGGGTTACGGTTCCATTACAGGACATACATCCACCCACAATGCCTCTTATGCTGCATGTATATCAAGTGGCAATTTTAAGGAATGCCATTCCTGTGATATTTCTTTAGGATATAGGAGGAAACTTGAGTAACCCAGAAAAATCATGAGGACAAGTGGAGAACCTGCCTACTCCGCACAGAAGGCAATCTAGCCAAGAACCAGACTGTAAAACCAAATGCTGTGAACAGTGATGTAGCTAGTGTGCGGTTGGCTAAAAGGGGCAGCCACCCCGCACACAATATGTTAGGGGGTACAACTGGTAGCTCCATTTTTTTGTTTAATTATTTTTTGTGTGTTAGCCCTCATCTAGAGAGCTTCAGTGTGAGGATGGACTTTATCACCTGGTGCAACTCTGGTGCTAAAGAGCACCAGATCAAATTAACTTTTTCTCTCTCTCATGTAGAGAGAATGAGGGACAATGGGTGGTTGTTAGGATCTGGCACTCCTCTGCTGTTGAAGGGTGCCAGATTGAAGGGACCTTTTTTCCTCTGATGTTGAGAACATGGGGACACTAGATTGGTGAGTGATGCAACAAAACTGCAAGAAGCCAGCTATGCCTCTGCCTTTGAAGCCTATTTATTCTCTCCACAGAAGGGAATACAGCCAAAACTGAAGTGGAAAAACAAGTGATATAACTAACTACTGTCCAACTGTTCCAGTGTAGTAAATATTTGACTATACTGATATTATTTCAGTGTTGCACCCACTGTTATGCATTTTATAAGTATAGAAAGTTGTGAAGTAATTTAAAAAAATCATGCAGCACTCATTATCTGTAAGTGGTGCTCTAAAGCTTTACTGTTTGTATTTTTTTAGGCTGGCTTGGAACTACCTACAACTGTTTCTACACCCAGCAGTCGACAAAGCTCTAGACCTACATCGGCACGAAGCTCTGCATCATCTTTGAGGTCAGTATATCCTATAATTTCTCTTAATTATAGAAGAAAAACAAAAAAATAAATGGTATCAGAAAATTGCTTTGCTTTTAATAATTCTACCACAGCCTGCCTATATAACCAGTTTAACTGTCGAAGTTTTCATTTAGTTTTTGTTGTTTAACTTTGATTTTTTTACTTTAATGTTAATAAACTTCATTTTAAAGGATGATTTATGACAACGGTAAATTCTGGAAGGTTTATGTCTGTGTATTTTGTGTTTATAGTCACTTTTTTATTAATGTGTGCGAAATTCCTTTAATTGGTAGTACAAGTAAGACATTGTTTAATTATTGAGGATGAGGGCAGAGAGGAGATTAGTGCTGAATAACATGGGTAGAACTGGAGTAAAAATATCTATGAGATTTTGCTAGATCATATTGTCATGCTTTATCAGTGTCCATGGTCATGATTAAAAAAAAAGTGTACAGCCGCATAAACACATCTTTCAGAATAACCATCAAATTTCAATCTGAAAAATTGGCAGAAGTCTGCAGCACAAGCCACACCCGTGGTGTAGAGGGATAGATTTCCTGACTACAGCCCAGATTGCATGAATTGGATTAGTGGGATGAGCACTTAACTTCACAGGCAGGAAACAAGAAGAATGAGACTGCCCATTCCGAGGGTGGAAGTGATTCCAGCCATTTCACACCACTGCTCCGAAGATGGATCCTTGGCTGGAGAGCAGAGGTATTTAATGTTGTGAGGGAGATGGTCTGGTTAGGGGGTGTATGTAGCACCAAAAGTAATGATGGTAATCATTGTCTGCATGTGTGGTGTGAGCACAATTGATTGGGGGGTTGTAGGTCATCTCTGTGGTGACTGAGTGCTCACATCACTGCCATAGAAGGTGTTTAGTTACATTGCTGTTACATTCATTGCTGAAATGAAAAGAGCACATACTCTCCATTGACTGCCTTTATGAGTCCATTCTGAATGACTGTTGCCTCAGCAAATTTATTGGTCCCTTCTGTTGGGAAAGGAATAGGCTTGAGTCCAGTAGGGGATGGTTTGATGGTCAGCAAAGCAGAGAGGGAAAGCATAAAGAAAAAAAGCCTCTAGCACAAAGATCCTTGAGTTAATATTTTTTGTCCTTATAAGAAAGATGCTGTTGGCAAGCAGTGCTACTATCACGTGTCTTAAACATAGTTATGCAGCTCTGTGACATAGGTGGATGTAACCCTTACTCTGACCTTGGATGACTTTGGGTCAGTTAGCAACCTGAGTTAGAGTTAGCCAGGGAGGAGTGGGGGTAAGCAGTATTGTGAAGCTTATCCATCTTTGGGGAGGGGGTGCTCAGTCCTCCTCAGTACTGTCATGTGATGGAGATCAGCAGCAGGTACAAGCTGCAGTGGTCCAGGATATGTGCATTAATCTGCTGTGCAGAAGGTAGAACTGTAGCTGTGATTTGCTGTGTGAGTTAAACTAGGCATGCATCAATGGGCCAGCATTGTAAACAGCAAGCCACCAATGAGGAACACACACACACACACACACACACACACACACACACACACACACACACACACACACACTTTACATAGAACACATATCAACTTAAGTAGGAAAATTAGGTATCAGAGAAAGACAGGTCCCTGATATGCATGGGTTGGCTCTTACCCTACCATCTGTAAGTGGAGGCAGTGGGGTAGGGGTGCTGATACAGATAGAGGGGGGAGTTCTGATGGTTTCCTTGATCATATAAATTAAATAAAGAGAATAAAAATGTTCTGTGTGGGATCATTTACTATTGTAGGCAAATCTCTAATATTTTTTGTAGATCAATATGTATGTATACCTTTAAGAAGCTTTCTAGGGGCTTGAACAAGTGTATAAATACTGAGCACGTCTGACCCTTCCTGCCATTTTGTAGTAAGCTGTTGAGATGTAAACATGTATGTCTGTGTAGTATGTCTCTTAATCAATTCATTTATATTTTGTACTGCTGCTATCCATCCAGATGTGTTTCTGTGTAATAAAACATACAAACAAACTACCCCCGCCTGTTCGTCCTTAATAGTAAACCAAGACGAGCAACATTTTGTATGGCTTTTACCCTGATAAATGCTCCACAATGGTTCACAGATGGGACTTTTTTATTTAAACACACCCTGGTAATAATATTTACATTTCAAGCTCACATTGGTTGATGTCCCATTTCTTTTATTCTGCTTGCACAGTTAAGCACACATTGCTGATATTTATCATAAAAAGTTCCTATATTCTTACCTAAAAAACATAATGTTTCTTAGTACTCCTGGAGTCATCATCTTATATTCCAGGACCCACACATTACTGTAGTTGCTGCTACCTGATAGAGGACCACAATGTGAAGGACTGTCACAGATGCTAGCAATTTGAACCATCTGTCAGAAGTAAAAAATGAGAGGCTTACTGCCTGTTTTGCCTTTCTCAGAGTGGGAGCTTTGGAAGGTAGACACTGCAAGAATAATCAAAAAAGTAAGCTACAGAATTCAAAGCAGAGAAATAAGATAAGGGAACATTACGCTACCCTTCAACCAAATCTGCCCAACAGACATCCTTTGTCCCTTCATATGCTGAGCGCTGTATCCTCACTAGCAAGGAATTATGCTGGTGGCAGTGATGGCTTGATAATGCAGAAGGAAGCAGCAGGAGCTTTCCTGTAGTGGCCACACTTGAGAATGGAATGGTTGCTAGAGTTTGGACATATGGGGGTTTCTGATACTTAAGGCAGACACTGAGGATGTGCTACAAGCCTCCCTGATATGCGTGTGTGTGTGTGTGTGTGTGTGTGTGTGTGTGTGTGTGTGTGTGTGTGTGTGTGTGTGTGTGTGTGTGTGGAGAGCTCCAAGGAAACTAGGCTCTAACTAGCTGTAGTCAGAGTACAAAAGGGTTACTGCTACTAGAAATGAAGATTACTGAAGAAGAGGGTTAGACACAGGCTCCAATTAACTGTGGCATGTCTGCAATCCATATTGATGAAACTATTTTTTGCATTTGAGAAACTTTCCCCTTGTGTAACATAAGTGAATTGCCTACATTGCAGTTTCTGCCATACCTCACAACCTCTAAAAGCAGGAAATCTGGACAAAGCCTACAGTAATGAGGGGACAAAGGCCCCAAAATAGGGACAGGTTTTAAATATTGCTCTTAGAAAGTTGCTAGAGTAACAGGAATCATGTTAGCATACATTTTCTGAAGGGTATCAAGTCTGAAACTCAAATGTATTCCATTATTTAGGAACTTCAGTCCTCAGTGATTTGTCAGAAAATGACAAATTTTATGAGGAAAAGATCAAAAGTTTGAGGCAAAAATGTAGACATTCTGTGAAAATCTGGACAGTTGAGAGGTATAATTTCTGCTGAAAGCTGGATGGAATCAACTGAACTTTACTTTTATAAGTACTGAGCTGTTTTGTTGGGAAAAGCTAATTGAAAGTATGCCCAAAAGCAGAACTATGAAAGTTCATGTGTACTCACTACTCACTGTTTACTGCCTGAAAGATTTGTGTACAAGAATCATTTATCCTTTCTGTTATTCTTCAAGCCAAAGAAAAGCTTTGTTTATTTTCCCAATTTTGAAGTCTACAGACCTTACCTTTGCCTGTTAAACAGTGTTACTACATTGGTGGAGAAATGGCAGCAGAAAAACTGTAAACTTTGATCCTTTGCTACCTGAATAATTTTCCCACAGTAGTTCCCACCTGAGAAAGGAATGCACTACCACTAATATTGCTTAATAATTACTGACTATGGAAACTGAGGCTTGCCTTGGTCTTTGTTCTACCTGAATGCTTGACTCCTCTAACCATGTGCAAAAAAATGCCAAATGCATTACACAGGCAGTCAGATGTCTTCGTCTAGGGACTGGTGAAAGCTTGGAAGCTTGAAAACAAAACATTTGGACTACATTTTGCATCCAGGAAAGTACATTTAAACTGCATTTAAAATATTGCACTTATTATACCCTTTAACTAAGTTTTGTGTGTTGTATTTGCTCTTTATCTGAAGTTAAAGCAGTTAAGTTAAGGCATTTTTATAGTCTGCAGTGCTTTTTGGTTTCTGTGCTGGGCCTAGGTGTTCTGAGTGGGCCCTAATTTTATTGCATTTTTACCCGCTCTCTTATTTGCTTCTCATCCACCCATCCTGTTCCTGTTATGCTTTTGCACTTGGAGGTTTTTGAGCGGGTCTATATTAGAACATCGAAGTTTCAAAACTTCGAAGGTTCTAATATCGACCCCTATTCAGCGAAAGCTGAAAACATCAAACATACAGAACAGCAATTTTTTTCCTAGGGAAAAAATTTGCTTTTCCAAAACACATAAACACAACACAAGCACACCAAACAAATAAACAATCCACACACATACACCTAAAATCTTAACCTAACCCTACACTAAACTATACACACACCACTAACTATCCACTTAACCCTAACCCTAAGGTCCGTCACTATCGCACACTCACCTCACCCATGCCCTAACCCTAAGTCACCTAAGCTGCCCTAACCCTCACGTCCACAGAATCACACACATACCAAACCCGCACCCTACCACTAACTCACCTAACCCACCCTAACTCTCACATCCACACAATCACACACATACCTAACCTGCACCCTAACCCTAACCCGCACTCAATCGCACACTTACCTGAACCCGACCCATAACTTTCCACCACAGTGCTGAAAGTACCGAAGCAACAAACAGACAACCGAATTCTTTTCCTAGGAAAAAATTTCTTTTTCTGTTGCTTCGATATTTTCAGCTTTCGCTGAATAGGATTCGATATTAGAACATTCGAATTTTTAAAACTTCGATGTTCTAATATAGACCCTTTTGAGCTGCCTAACCCTACTGTATATCTGACCCTAGAAGCTCTTCCCAGTCTCCTCTGCTCATCTCACTAATTACTTAAAGAAGTTGAGAAAGCCCTTCCTTAGACTGTTAGTGTGCTTGGAAATTGCCTTAAAATGTGTGTGTGTGTGTGTGTGTGTGTGTGTGTGTGTGTGTGTGTGTGTGTGTGTGTGTGTGTGTGTGTGTGTTTTCCTTGTTGGTGGCTTATTTACTTTTAGTGACTCAGTAGCTCAGTCTGTTAAATGCTTTGATCTGCCGCTCTGATGCAGCGGTTAGCATTGTCCCTTCATAGCAAGAGGTTCTCCGGTTCATTTCTCAGCCGGTGCTCCTTCTGTGCATAGTCTGCATGTCCTCCCTGCAGTCGAATAAGTTTCAAAGATATGCAGATAGGTGAGTGTGTGTATGTGTGTGCTTTCTGGGAAGGTTAGGCTCTGGGCTGGCAACTCGACACTGTAAAAACACTACTGCCCAATCAGTCTGCGGGCCGGTGATTTGCTGTGGCGAACCCTAACCGGGAAAAGCTGAAAGACATTGCTTTGGCTTTTTTACTTTTGAATCAACTTGTAATTACTTGTATCTACTTGTTAGATTTGTTTCTGGTACCTTTTCACTTGTGGCTAACTAAAGTGTGTTTTTACATTAACTAAGAAAACTGGGACTGCAATACTGTTGGCAGAAAAAAGTTAGCCGGGTCTGTCTGAATTGGGAAACACACAAGGGGGCTTAAAGTGACAATTATTTGTTGTAGCTACTTACTGCCTTTTCATTTTTGGCTAACAAAAGTGGGCTTTTACATTAAGAAGACTAGGAACACTATTCTAGTGGTAGAACTAAAGCAGCCTGGTCAAGCTGAGTTGAGAAGGGTGGCTTAAAGTGAGATTGTTTCATCAGCCAGGGACCTTTTTACAGACTTAGTTGTTTGGTGTTAATCTGTACTTGAGAGCTACTTTTGCTGTGATTTTACATTAAGACGTTCTAGGATCATCCAGCTTGTGAGAGAAGCTTTTTCCTATCTGCTACAAATTGGGCATGTTTTTGTGGAGCTGTTCACCACGCAGTGGTGGTTAGCAGCACCCTGTATAGAAGTAAATCACAAAAGATAGTACTTAGGACTTAAACCTGTAACAGCTTTGCCTGGAGGTAAGCTTAGGGGCAGCTATTTACCACATCAAACAGCACTAATGTCAGATCATAGCACTATCTAACATCTAGCCTTAACCCTAGCCACTACTCAGGTAACCTCTGTAAACTCAAGTCACTAAACCATAATAACCCAAATCTACTACAGGTCCTGACAACATGGATTTGCAATTTCCTAATGTGTCTGTGGCCATTTTGTTAGATATGGGCATCCTAAGACATTGTAGCAATTGTCTTATGTACTCAGACAACCTCTTAATCCTTAAAGAAACTAACACAGTATGTGAGAGGTTTACATACATAACTTCCTTGGAGGCAAATGCTTACAAACTAGATTGTCTAAAACAAACACACAACATCCTTCACACACACTGCTCACCACACACATAGACCTTATTATGTTGAGGCACTTAAAAGAAACCTCTCCAGACTTCAAAGACCTCCTAAGATGTCAAACAGCAAAACCCACCCTCCACAATCACTAAAGCACACACCAAAAGCAACACCTAACACCACGCAAAAGCCTACACAGAATGATCCCCTAAGGACAAAGCCCATAAGGCAGGCAAACACTTTAACTAATACTCTTGTCATAGTGGATTCCATTTGTACTCTCACCAAGCTAGACAAGGAGAAGTAAACAGTTAGTTGCCTCTCTGGGGCTAGGATCCACAGTATCACACATGCACTCAAATCACTGCACCACAGCTACTAATATGATTCTATCATAGTCCATATGGATGTAAATGACCTGAGACATACCTCACTGGATTATTTGAAAAGAGACATTATGGATCTCTCTGAATATGAGAGATCCATAATGCCTTGCATTGAGCAGCATTTTGCCTTCACCAAGGATCATGTTATAGTATGAACAGAAAATGATTGATTTTAATAAATGGCTTAGTTTCACTGCAGGGGAATCTACTATCTGTCAGCATGGGAGGACATGGTTAACAGAAAACATTGACTTGCCAAGGATGGTCTGCACCTGTCCCCCTGGGCTTTCTGATATTGGCAAAACTTTATCTATCCCCTTAGAGGCTTTTTTAGGGTATGTCAAAATGACAAAACTGTCAACATAGCAAAAGAAAAAAGTCTTAAGACGCTGAACAAGAAACTCCACATCCTAGAAGCAGTCTTCACTCTGAAGAATGTAGACATCTGTGCTGATACCAAGATTTGGTTTAAACCCAAAGAAAGTACTCCAGCACTGGAAGACTACATTGTCTTCCACACACTTAGACCAACAGCAGCACAGATGGGAGCTAAAGGAGGAGGTGCCTTGATCTACATTAGCAACAAATACAACTCCAGGTTTGTTAAGCAGGATGATGCCCTGGAGATCATCAACATCCAAGTCTCAATAGACAAGGTTCCTTACCATGTCCTGGCCAGTGATATGTCTCCCTGTATGACCCATAAACCTCACAACTCTTAGATAGACCTCCTGGAGGTGCTCACCATTCAACCAAATACCCTGTTCATGGGAGACTTTAACTATCCCTTTATAGACTGGGAAACATACATTGCCTTTAACTCAAAGGAAAAATGTTTTTTGGATTTTATTAACACAAACACCCTGGACCCAGTAACATAGCTAAGGGGGGTGTGAGGATCGGTCCTCCCCAGGTGGAACTTTTCCCATCCATTCACGTCATGTCTGTGCCTTGTCGCCCAGACTGTTGACGTCCACGGCCTTCTGTGGATATTTAATGTCGAACAGTCAAACCTTACTTTGCCTGCACACACCAGGAGCTGAGTGGACTGATGTATGTTTACTCAGAAGCCGAGAGTGGATATATTATAGTAGATTATTATTCAACTGCAACAAGTAAGTAAGAGATTATACAGCAGGTAAGCAGATATTTTGAGCAGCTCATTGTATTTATTTATGCAGCAGCAGCAGCTCTGATTCTGAGTGGATGTTTACTTATTTATTTATGCATTACTGAGCCGAGTGGATGTTGTGTTTACTTAGTTTAGTGCTAAGAGGCTATGTATTGAATTGAAAATCTAAGTAATGACTCATTTTATTATCATGTTGCTAACATGTATTGTAGTGAGGTTTAGAAGTCTATTGTAGAATAAGCAGTATTTTCTGTTATTTTTTTAGTAAAATATTGGTAATTGAATGGGCTTCAGGTTTGCCACAACCTTGAATTGAATTAAACGGGCAATATGAGATTTAACGAATGATGGCTTCAGTAATAACTTTTTCCCTTCAAAAGTGAATTAGAATAATTTGCAAGTCATAATAATTTACAGGCCCATATTTCATTATAAGAATATAATAAGGAAGAAAAAAAATTAACATGTTTATGAAATGAAAGTACATGATAAATTCAGTGCCAGTTTCAGACTGTTTAGTGTTAATGACTGAAGCTACATTTTTGAATGCTGTTTTATCAAGCATGACATAAAACTTTGCATTAAAAAAAATGAACAAAATAGTGATGTGAAATTGTTCTATCTTGCCATTCATTCTCACTGATGGGTTTGGAGCTGATCCTGGGCTCCGACTTGGCCAACTGCAAAAGCTCGAGGTCTTCAACCAGCTCAAGGCCAACTCTCTCTCTCTCTCTATATATATATATATATATATATATATATATATATATATATATATATATATATATATATATATATATATATATATATATATATATATATATATATATATATATATATATATGTGTGTGTGTATATTCTACTCATAGCTTAGAGACTGTTTATATTTCTGAGTGTTTTTCTTACACATATAGAAGTTTTTCTCTGTTGATTACTGATAGGATGTCTCATCAGGAGAAAGAGAAATCCAAGTCTGGGTTCAAAAACTGCCCAAGATGTGGACAAAAGATGTCCATCACTGATGGACATACTGACTGTGTCTATTGTTTAGGTGAGGTGCACCTACAAAAAAGCTGTTCAATATGCCACTTTTTTAGTGCTAGAGTGTTGCATGAGAGGAAGAGGAAACTTATAGATAGAGGTCTTTTGAAATCCTCCTTCCAAGAGTCACCAGATAAGTCTGACAAACACTCAAAGACGTCTTTGGAGCCAAGAAAAAGTTGACTCCAAAAACTGGATTGAGTAAAGCTTCAGCATCGATTCTACAGCCAATGGAGCCGACAGTTGTTTTGGTTAGGAGCTGGTATCTCTTACGTTGAAATCCCCCATCTTACAGTCAGTGGCTTCATCCACATATTCCTCTCGGGCCTCAAGTAAACTTTCTGATTTCGATGTGGACCGTGTCATGAAAAGACTTTTGCAAATACCGGCGCTTGCAAAAATTTGATCGGCTCCGACCCCTGGAACCTCGGAGCTGACACAAGTTCCCCCACCATCTTCTGTTCCTACTCGGATCTGCCTCAAAGTTTCAGAGCCAGAGAGCTCAGAACAGATGATTGTGGAGCTCTCGTGGCCATCACCTACCTTAGGTTTGTCAGCCCCGACTGCCCTGATACCTTCAGTGCCGACCGAGGGATCTCGGAGCCAACACTCACTGGACGGGTTCGGGGAGGATAGTCGAACCGACTTGTCGGTTCCGACTTTGTCTCTTGTTGCCTCAGCTCCGACCTTGGGCTCAGAGCCCTCTGTCCTGGTGCCAGGAGAGTCCCTTGAATCCTCAGATCCAGGGGATTTCTCGCGTCAGGACTGAGGGGCCTTCGAGGCCATGAGGAGGGTATTGTCCACATTGACAACCACTTCGTCAGTACCAGCAGCTCCTTCCCTTAAAGCACCGGTGTCTACCTCAACAACACACACTCCATTAAAGCATAGAGATCCTGAGCCTCAAGAAGCCCCATTGGGTGAGCCATACTCTTCCAAGACCTCTTCAGAAGCTCCCACTGAAGAGGTTCCCAGGAAGAGACTTTGCAAGAGGAAGCATCTGGACTCCCCACAGGAATCCGTCACTTTGGATACTGACTTAGATGAGTCAGAAAGGTTCCCACGGTCCCCCCTCAGAGGATATCTCATTTGCACAAATCCTAGAAATTCTTAAACAGAGAGGTGGCTAGAAATCCCTTAACCATACTGATGATAAGTCAGTCCTTCTGAAGGCTTTTGGGTCTCAACCCTTCACCTCTTGGGTGTCTCCACCCTTCGATGAGTTGACTCTCTCGGAGGGCATGGGAGTCCCCAGATACCATGGAGCCTGTTCCCAGGAGGCCTAATAAATTTATAACTTGCCCTCAAGACAAAAACCTTTTTAACTAAAGGAGTGCCCATTGATGCCACCAAGAAGGAACTATCAGAAACTTCTACGTCTTTCATCCTCCTAATAGAGAGTGCAGGATCATGGACAGGTATGGGAAGCATATGTTTAGTTCAGCGGCTTTTGTCCTTCGATAGCTGAACTATCTCACATATTTCACTAGGTTACAATGGGATCTCCTGAAGGAACTAGGAGATACCCTGCAGGGTTCAGTAGCTGCGGGGGTTTCTGACAAGGTAACTTCCCAGCTCTCTACTCTTAATTCTATTGTGAACTCTTCCATGCGTCTGGTGTCATATGCAGCTGATTGAATGAGCAGAGCAGCAGCTACAGGAGACATTTCTGGATGCACCTATGTTCCTTTGTGGAACCCTTTAAGTTTTCCTTTATTAACACCCCTTTTGACGGCTCGTCATTTTTTGGACCGAAAGTGAAGGAAACACTTACCAGTAATGAGAAAGATGGAAGAACTTTGTCTTCCTTCGGAGTACGTTTTTCTATCCCGAGTAGACCCTATCTCAAAAGGAGGGGGGAGTGGAAAGATGTGGTTCCATAAATCTTAAAGTTCTTTCCAGGACACTCATGGTGAACCCCCCTCTAGAGGCAGAGGAGGGAAATAATGGAAGACACCATCCACGTGGCAGAGGGGGTCCGCAGAATCAGGGCAACAGAGATCAGTTCTTTGGGAAGCCCTATCAGCACTCCTGAGAGGAGGCCTGACTGTCCATCTCTGGAGGCAGTCGGGGGACGCCTTTCTTTGTACCCAGATGCCTGGCACAAAATAACAAAAGACAGCTGGGTACAAAGTATCATATCCAGAGGATACTCAATTCCCTTTGCCACACTGCCCCCTCTTGTGAAAAAAAATACCAGATGTTCCACCTAGTCACAGGGAACAAGCAGCCATAGGTTGCTGGAAAAAAATAGTCATCCAACCAGTCCCAGCAGACCAGAGAGGATCCGGAACTTACTCAAGGTTCTTTTTAGTTCCAAAGAAAACGGGACTGGAGACCTATTCTAGACCTCAGCAGACTAAACAAGTTAGTAAAAAAAGACAAAGTTCCAGATGGTCATGCTACAGTCAATATTCCCCTTTCTGGGGAAAGACACAGGCCATCCAGGGATCATCTACGCTTCCAGCTGAGAGCCAGTCATTATCAGTTTCATGCTCTGCCCTTTGGTCTCACTACAGCCTCCAGAGTGTTCACCAAATGCATGACAGTAGTCTTGGCTGACCTGAGACGTTTGGGATTCCAGGTGTTTCCATACCTATACAACTGGCTCCTCACTGCCACCACCAGGCATCAACTCATACATGCAGAGGACACTGTAAATCTCTGCAATCAATTGGGGATTACCATAAACTCAGACAAATCTGTCTTGTCGCCATCGCAACAGACCGTTTTTATAGGAGCAGAACTAAATGCAGTCACAATGACCTTAAGCCTTCCCTCAGAAAGAGTTTGTCTTTTATGAAAACAAATCCTAAACCTTCTTCCAAAGACAAAAGCCCTAGTCTCAATGGTACTCAAATTGCTAGGAACAATGGCGGCAGCGATCATAGCTATTCCTCTGGGTCAGATGCACATGCGAGTACTACAGTGGCTCCTGTTCTCTCAATGGTCCTTTCAGGAATTTCCAATGTCACACCAAATCATAATGATGAAAACGTGCAAGAAGGACCTTCAGTGGCGACTGACATCCCAACAAGTAACTCTAGGCCGTCCATTTGTTCTACCCACTCCTATAGCCACGGTGACCACGGATGCTTCCTTGATAGGGTGCGGGGCATTATCAGGGAAGAACAGCCCAAGGCTCTTGGAAGAAGCACGAGGCTCACCTGCATATAAATGTCCAGGAAATGAGAGGAGTACTCCTAGCATTGCAGTCATTTCAAGACTCTCTCCCTCTGGGAAAAATTGCAATTCAGATGGACAATATCTCAGTGGTCTATTACATAAACAAACAAGGAGGAACCAAATCTTATCCCCTGTGTCGAGAGGCCCTGAGAGTATGGCAGTGGGCAACTTCCACCCAGCGCTTTCTGATAGCAACGCACATCCCGGGGAAATCCAGTGTGATAGCAGACAAGCTAAGCAGGGCAATTCTTTTGCCTCATGTGTGGTCCCTAAAGAAACAAGTAGCGGAAAGCATTTTTCGCAGATGGGGCCAGCCTTGCTGCAATCTCTTTGCAACCCCATTAAACATGAAATGCAGCAACTACTTTGCCTTAATCCCCCCCCCCCGACGGAGGATGCCCCAAGGGATGCACCGATTCACAGTTGGCCCCTGGGTTTCCATTATGCATTTCCTCCTTTCCCTCTAATACCCAAAGTATTACAGAAAGCAAAGACTCTGGAAAGGACCATAATCTTAATAGCCCCTTTCTGGCCTCATCAAATTTGTTTTCCCTTCCTTCAGCCTCATCTATATGAAGAACCTTGGATCCTGGACCCGGTTCTGGATCTTCTGACCCATTCATCAGGGGCTCTTCATCCTTCTCTTCACTCCCTCAAACTGAGAACTTGGCTGCTCCAATTCCAAACATAGCCAGGATTCACAACCTCTCAGCCGAGGCTCAACATATTTTAACATCCTCTAATAAATCATCTACCAGAAAATTATATCTTAGCAAATGGAAGAGATTTTCTATATGGGCATCCCAGAATGATATTTATCCATACCTAGCTTTAATTTCATCTATTCTGGAGTTTCTGACTAAACTTTTTAAGTAGGAGCCAGTGCAGCTACCATCAGAGATCAACTAGCAGCAATCTCAAACTTTCATCTTGGTGTCCAAGGTTCTAATGTCATGTCACATTGACTCTCTAAAGCTTTTCTCAAGGATACTATTCATTTGAGACCACCCGTCAAAACTCTAGCCATGCCAAGGAATCTAAATTTTGTTCTTTCCCTAATTATATTACCTCCTTTCGCCAGCCTCATCCTGTGATTTGAAATATCTCTCATGGAAGACTATATTTTTAATAGCTATCACTTCTGCTCAGAGAATTTCTGAGTTACAGGCCTTGACCATCAAACCTTCTTTTCTGATTTTCCATAATGACAGAGTCTGGCCTAGAACTAATCCATCATTTTTACCCAAAGTTTGTACAGAAACAAATCTTAACCAATCTATTGAATTGCCCGTTTTCTTCCCTAAATACACAAATAAAATAAGAGCACATGCTGCACAAACTTGATGTTCATGCTCTGCCCTCTGATTTTATTTGGACAGGACCAAACAATTCAGAAAAACAGAACAGCTCTTTGTCTCTTTTTTGGAATCCAAAAAAGGTGCTCCAGTGACAAAAGTCACCTTGTCAAGATGGTTAATCAGATTGTATTTCTTTCACTTACAGTTCAGTGAATGCTCTTTTACAACAAAGAATAAAGGCCCACTCTACTAGAGCTGTATCTACCTCATCAGCCTTCTCTGCTGTTACCATTAGATACTGTTTGTGCAGCAGCTGCCTGGTCAAGGCTTCATACCTTCATCACTCACTACAGGGTAGATAAGCCCTCAGGGGACAGAGCTTCCGTTGGTTCCACTGTTCTAAAGAGCATTCTCCAATGAGCCACCCAAGAAAGATGGTGCTTGGGACGCTACCCATCAGTAAAAATGAACGCCGAGATAGAACAACTTCACATAAGAAGTTATGTACTCACCATAACGTTCCATGCGAGTTGTTCATCTCATCTTCATTCTTATGTCCCGATACCCTCCAACCCCCATCCAGTCTACTTCAGGTCCGAGACTTCTTTTATTTATTGTGTATTCTCTCTTATGCAGTTCTTAGAGTGGCATATTAATAGTTATAGGTAGCCAGTTGGCAGCAAACAATATCCGAGGGAAAATTGAGGTGCATCATGGAATAGGAAGTTGGCCTCAAGCTGGTTGAAGACCTCGAGCTCTTGCAGTTGGCCGAGTCGGAGCCAAGGATCGGCTCCAAACCCATCAGTAAGAATGAAGGTGAGATGAACAACTCACATGGAACATTATGGTAAGTACATAACTTCTTTTTATATACAAGGGCCAAAGCTCACGATACCCCACAGTGGAGACATCTCCACCTAAATACTGTTATAATTAATTGTGAAATCACTGTATCTTGGCAAAAGAGCAATTCTCTGAATGCAACAGTTTGAGTTAAAGCTTGGTTTTTAGGGTAAGTTCAAACTGAATGCCAGTGAACATGAATTTAGCAATAATTTGACTGCAGTTAGTGTAAAATCTAGTAACAGAGACAAACAGACATGGAATAACTTAAATAATTTGAATATGTTAATATTTTAACTTATTCAAGTTATTTTTTACTTGCCCATCTCTGCTACTGATATCACACCAAGTATTTATAGTTAGAGTATGGTGTTGGCTAAAATTTTTAGGGGCATAATTTGGCTACACGTTTAGATGGTTCATTCTTTGTGTTGTTTAAAAAATATATACTACACTATGCAAATATTCTTGCTCAACATAAAGTGATAATAGACGTCCCCTTACAAAAATGTTATACATTACACAATGTGTTATGATGTGAAGCAGCAAGTACTGCAGAGAATTAAGGCAGTGAGCTGTTAACAAGCTTCTTCCTGTGGTACAGGGTTTGATTCCTTCAGCTTCCATTTGCCTAATGTGTGACTGTGAGCAAGCTACTTGACCAGAAAGTGCTCCTGGTCTACCCATGAAAAGGAGATCTTGTGTCCAGTGGGTTTCTCCATCCAACTAAAAGAAAAGAAATGCTTAGGAGTAGTAGATGACAGCTGCCGTTCTCAAGTTTGAAGCCAAAGCATTCACTGCTGTGAGCCACTTCAAGCAATTCTTATTATCTGATGCCCTTTCTTGTCCATACAAAATCACTGAAGGACATAATGTTTACATGCCGGGTAAGCAGATTTCCAAGCAGTGGATTTTGGTGTGCTGTTATGTCATGACTGCAGGCCATGAAAGTGGTTAATGTGCTTTGTTAGGAGTGCTTATATAGGCACAGTCATTGTTGCACTGTTAAAGTGCTTTTTCGTAACTGTCACATATGAATTATGTACTGTATACTCCCTCTGACAACCTTATTGCTGTAGTAAGCAAACTAGCAGGAGTTCTAAATAACCATACATGTAGAATTGTTTTTTTTTTTCAGATGGTCCCATCCTGTGACCCACCAATTTGTGCATCTGCATTTCATTTACAGGATACCTGATTAGGTTGCAACTTGACAATGAACATCTGTTTCATAACTAGACAGTTCTTTGTTTTCTTAGGCAGTTTTCTTACTGTCATACCCAAGTAATATTTATATGGTCTGTCAGCTGAAATCACACTGTTTTACATCTACCAACACTGCATAGAGAGAAATCCTCAGCATGCTGAAACAATGTAATGAATATGCCACCATGTATTTCCTGGAAGCAGCGTCAGTGGTTTGAGGAGTGCAGATGTCAGTATCCTGTCTCTAATGTTTCTGCAGTATTCGCCAGTGTTTCAGCTGGTGACCATAGATATATTCATTCATAGTTTGGTGCCTCTGGTACCCTTTTGTTTTGCTTCTGTGTGCAGTATGCACGTTTATATAACTGGCAATGTCCCCAGGTTTGTACATGTTTGTGCTTTTATTATGACCATGTTTGGCACAGGTGGCCAAGATCATAGTAAGTGACAAATATTTTGTTTGACTTTCCACATCTGTGGCTCCTTCTAGCAATTTCCCTTATACAAAGAATGAAATTGACATGCTTTCCATGACTGGGCAAGGGGTATACCATAAAATCTGATGTTATGTTGTCCCATCTATCCTTCATTCTTGCTGGTTGGGTTCTGAACCGAGTATTGGTTACGACTCGGCTTATTGCTAAAGCTCGTGAGCTTTCACTGGCTCGAGGCTATAGCCAATCCCATAATGCCTAGGGAAGATTACCCAGATCTTGTTTGCTGCTAAACTAGATTGGGTGCTTCTCACTGAGCGCAGGCTAAGTGAATTTCTTTTGATCATAATATTCTATTATTCTAATAGTTTTTGACATAATTATTGTTGCCTTGCTATTTAAAGTGTATTTAGACTTTAGTTTGTGCTAATCTTCTGATTTTTCACTCGTTGTGTTCTGTTGTGCTTGGCTGTCGCTTTCTGCTAGGCCTACAACTCCTATCCCATCTCTAAAACTTTAGCTTATCCTTTCCAAACTCATTTAAGTTAGAGGGTTTGTCTTCATTTTCTGGTTTTAGCCCATTTTTTTTTTTTTTACCTGCTTTTTGTATGGTGTGCTTAATAGTTGGATAGTTTTTTGGTAGCCTTTCTTATTATCTTTAATATAGTTTTTTCCTAGACAGTGTTGTTGTTTTGGTTGTGTTTCCACTATGTCCAAGGAAGGGAAAGAAGTGAAGTAGTCAGGCTTCAAGAAGTGTGACTCCTGTACACAGAAAATGTCTATAGCTGTGACGGGCATACTAGTTGTGTATATTGCTTAAATGCGGTACAGTTTCAGGATTCCTGCTCTATTTGCCATGGTTTTAGTTCCAGGGTCCTGCAGGAATTCAAGAATAAACTTATAGTTAGGGGATTGCTCAAGGGTCCTTTTGCTGAGGCATTGGAAGGAAACCAGACCTCATCTAAATCTTCTCAATCCTCAAGGTCTGAAAAATCAACAAAAAGAGCTTCTTCTTCAGCTTCTGCTTCTGAGCTGGCAAAAAAGCCATCTAAGGACACGACTTCGGACCCAAAGGCATTCGGGGCCAAAAACACCACTCCTTCAGTTCCACCAGTTTTTTTGTCGGAACCAACTAGGATCCATAGATGGAGCCAGTCCCCAACCTTGGAGCCGGTCTCCTCAGTCACCTCTTTTGCAGTCGGTGGTTGGTAGTCTAAAATCCTCAACCCCGTCCTCTCGATCCTCCATCCACCAAATAAGGAATCTCGAACGATGGACAAATATGGGAAGGGTATGTTCTCATCAGCGGCCTTTACACTCAGTCACTGAACTACTTAACTCATTTTACCAGACTTCAGAGGGATCTCCTGAAGGAGCTAGGAGATACCCTCCAAGGTTCTACAGCTGTGGGGGTGTCAGACAAGGTGACCTCTCAGCTTGCTACCTTAAGTTCTGTAGCCATCTCCTCTATGAGGCTCTTCTCTTACACAGCTGATGGAGCGAGTAGGGCAGCAGGCACAGGAATAGTTCTGAGGAGACATTCCTGGATGTGCCTTTGTGAGTTTGCTGAGCCCTTCAAGTCTTCCTTCATAAACGCCCCTTTTGACAGCTCGTCCTTGTTCAGGCCAAAAGTTAAAGATACTTTGCCAAGGTGTGAACAAGAAAGTAAAACTCTGTTTGTTGTGGGAGTACATTTTTCTGTCCCTACCAGGCCTTATCCAAAAGGCCAGAAGGGCAGGAAAATGTGGTTCCATAAATCCCAAAGAGCTTCGCTGGATGCACATGGTGACATTTCCCCCAGGGGCAGAGGAGGAAATAACAAAGGAAGATGCCAACCTTACAGCAGAGGGGATCCGCAAAATCAGGGTGACAGAGATACATTCTCTGGCAGACCCTTTCAGTGCCACTGAAAGGAGGCCAACCTGCCTACCTCTGGACGCAGTCAGAGGCAGACTATCACTGTACCCAAAAGCCTGGCTGAGCATCACTCAAGACAAATGGGTACAGTGAATAATATCCAGGGGATACAACATACCCTTCTTCATCCCACCCCTACAAGCAAGATCAATCCCAGACATTCCACCCTGTCAAAGGGATCAGGCAACCCTAGAGATACAAAGTTACTAAGAAAAAGAGTCATCCAAGACATCCCGGCAGACCAAATCAGATCCAGAACTTACTCAAGGTACTATTTAGTTCCAAAGAAAACAGGGGACTGGAGACCCATCTTGGATCTCAGCAGCCTGAACAAGTCCGTAAAAAAAGCAAAGTTCCGGATGGTGACATTGCAGTCTATATTCCCTTTTCTGGGTCAAGACAATTGGATGTGCTCAATTGATCTTTCGGATGCGTACTACCATATAAAAATGGACAAGCGATCCAAGAGATATCTACGATTTCGGCTGGGAGCCAGCCATTACCAATTCAGAGCTGTGCCCTTTGGCCTCACTACAGCACCCAGAGTGTTTACCAAATGCATGGCAGTTGTCACGGCTCACCTGAGGCGTCTAAAATTCCAGGTGTTTCTGTACTTAGATGACTGGCTCCTAACCACCACCCCCGAGCATCTACTAACCAATAGCAAGAGACACCACCATCCATCTATGCTCGGAACTGGGCACTCCATAAATTTTGAAAAAATCTGCCTTGTTGCCATCACAGCATATTACATTCATAGGAGCAAGCTTAAACACAAAAGACATGGTAGCAAAATTGCCTCACGACAGGGTACAGACACTGCAACATCAAGTGTCCATCTTGCTCTTAAAGAAGAAAGTATAGGCAAAGTTTGTTCTAAAGGTCTTAGGCACTATGGCAGCTGCTATAGTACTAGTACCTCTGGCATGTCTACATATGAGAGTCCTACAGTGGCTACTCTTTGCTCAATGGTCCATGCAGGAGTTACCCATGTCCCACAAGATCTTCACCACAGACTCCTGCAAGAAGGACCTACGCTGGTGGCTCCAATCCACACAGGTAACTCTAGGCAGACCCTTCACTGTCCCTCAACCAGTAGCTACAGTGACCATGGATGCTTTCCAGATAGGGTGGGGGGCATTATCTGGGAAAGATCATCCAAGGAACTTGGCAGGAACATGAGTACCATTTGCACATCAATGTCCAAGAGATGAGAGCAGTGCTTCTGGCGTTGCAGACATTCCAGAACTCTCTTCCACCAGGTATGATTGCAGTACAGACAGACAATATGTCGGCAGTGTGGTACATCAGCAAACAAGGTGGAACCAGATCCTAGCCCCTCTGTCAAGAGGCTCAAAGAGTATGGCAATGGGCAATCTCTTCTCAACGTTTTCTGATTGCAATGCATATTCTGGGGAAATCCAACGTGATAGCGGACGAAGTAAGCAGAGCAATTCTGATGCCTCACGAGTGGTCCCTGAAACAGGAAGTTGCGAGCCAAATTTTATGCAAGTGGGTCCAGCCTTGCTGCGACCTCTTTGCCACGTCCATGAGCACCAAATGCAGCAGCTACCTTGCCCTAATCCCGCCTCCTGGGGAGTCAGCAAGGGATGCATTTGTTCACAATTGACCCCTGTGACTTTTTTATGCCTTTTCCCCATTTCCACTTATCCCCAAAGTCCTACAGAAAGCCAAATCGTTGAGTTGCAGGTTAATTCTTATTGCTCCATACTGACCTCGTCAGATCTGGTTCCCTTTCCTATGGCCCCATCTCCAAGAGGAGCTGTGGATTCTGGGCCCGGTACCAGATCTTCTGACTCATCATTCAGGAATGCTCCATCCCTCTATTCAAACCCTCAAACTGACAGCTTGGCTGCTGCACTTCCAATCTTAGCCAGACTTCCAGACACATCTCCTGCAGTGTGACACATTCTGGTGTCATCTCATAAAACAGCAACTAGAAAACTGTATGCTACCAAATGGAAAAAGTTTTCTTGTTGGGCTTCCAAGAATCACATAGACCCCTTCACAGCCCCTGTAAGTACCATTTTATATTTCTTAGCAGAGATTTTCATTGAAGGTGCTGCAGCAGCTACCGTACGAGTACAATTAGCCACCATATCTATCTACCACATAGGAGACATGGGATCAAAAATAATGTCTTACAAATTGTGAAAAGCCTTCCTGAGAGGTACCTTTCTAGTAAGGCCTACAATAAGGGAGCCACCACCTCCTTGGAACCTCAATTTGGTACTGAGTACTCTGATTCTCCCACCATATGAACCAGCCTCCTCTTGCCACCTAAAATTTCTGACCTGGAAGACAATCTTTTTAATAGCCATTATTTCAGCTAGGAGGGTTTCAGAGCTCCAAGCTCTGTCCATACGCCCTCCCTATTTAGTTTTCCACAAAGACAGAGTTTCTCTTAGAATGAATCCTTCATTCCTTCCCAAAGTATGTTCTGAGACCATTTTGAATCAGTCCATTGACCTATCTGTCTTCTTTCCAAACTATGGGAACAAGGCGGAATATAGACTACATCAATTGGATATCCACAGGCAATTATGTTTCTACTTGCATAGAACAAAGGAGTTTAGAAAATCTGACCAGCTATTTGTCTCCTTCTCAGATAACAGAAAAGGTGCACCAGTTTCAGAAGTTACCTTGTCAAAATGGCTTACTGACACCATTACCTATGCATATAATTCTAAGCATAAACAACTGCCAGGAAAGATTAGAGGCCACTCAACAAGAACTATGTTAACTTCGACTGCCTTACAGGCCAGACTACCTACGGACTTAATCTGTGCTGCAGCCACATGAGTCAATTCTCATAACTTCATCACTCATTACTAAGTAGATGTGGCCTCCCAGAACAGGGCTTCCTTTGGGTCCACTGTTCTGAAGAGCTTATTCCCTTGAGCCACCAGAGAAGGAAGGTGCTGGGGACGCTGTCCCAACCAGCAAGAATGAAGGCAAGATGGGACAACATAACATTAAGAAGTTATGTACTCACTATAACGTTCCATGTTTGTTGTCCATAATCTCGCCTTCATTCTTGCATCCCACCCTCCTTCCCCCAACCTTCGCTCCTGGAGAATCAAGAGGAAATTTTTATTGGTAATAAAATGTTCTCTGCTTCCCTTCTTGCCTCATGAGACATAGGCTAAGAATTACTACCATTGCTTTTTGTGTATGTTTTCTAATATGTTAGTAGTCCATAAACAAGATCTGGGTAATCTTCCCTAGGCATTATGGGATAGGGTATAGCCTTCAGCCAGTGGAAGCTCTCGAGCTTTAGTAATAGGCCAAGTCGGAACCAATACTCAGTTCCGAACCCAACCAGCAGTCATGAAGGTGAGATTATGGACAACAAACATGGAACATTATGGTGTGTACATAACTTCTTATTTCCCACTATTTAGGCAGAAGCCATGTTGCATCTGTTTTGTAACCGATGTCACATCATCATCATTCTTGATTTCATTTGTGCTCAATGCTGCAGATTTCTTTTCTCAGTAACTCTTTTATCCTTATGAATATCAAGGTTGATGTGGTATGTCTGTCCATGTGCATGCACATTACAGCAGCCTTTTGATAACATGGTCTTCAATTAATTTGTCCTGAACACTGCACATGCATGTGGAAAAAACACATCTTCAAAGCACTCATCTTTCACTGTCTTGTGAGTAACAAAACAACAGCAACAACAAAAAATGTGAGAAAATCATCTTCAATTAAACATAAAATGCTATTCTGCATGTACAGTAACAAAAATCTATAACGTGGCAGTGTTTTACTGGAACATTTATGCGTAGTCTGTCTAAATGATTATGCTTGCATTGTATTTTGTATGGAATGATATATTGCTATTATGATTGGGTCTTACTTGAATATTAGACTGTGATTGGAGGTTTTTCAGTCAGATGACTTTTTATTTGTAGTTTATATTTGTGAATGCTATCTTGCGAAAGCACTTACCCATTTTGTGTATATAAGCTTTTATACACGTTTTATTAAAACGTTTACATTTCTCTGCCATGTCTCGGCGATTCCTTCATTTACTTTTGGACTTTGATGTGTATTATGCTTAATTTTGTATATGCATTATGTTTTATTTTGTGAGGGGGGAGGGGGTGGCAAACACAAAGTCTGCCCCGGGTGTCACAAACTCTAGCTACACCACTGCCTGAACCAGATAGTGTAGTGAGCACTCCAACCAGTAGATCAAACAAATTGGTGCTAGTACTCATGGGACAGTATTGCGCACGCACACACACACACGTGTTATGTCCTCATTGGTGAGGTTGGACCGTAAAGCTGTCTTCCTCAAAATAAAAATCAACCTGGAAAATACAACTAAACCCATAACAGTTAGGAAGTATTTTAAACAAACTGCATCCTATTAAGCAACAACGTGTCAAAATTCATGACTTCCCCAAACCATAATACCTATGCAGAATTATTTACAGAAACCCGGCACAAACATGTAAATGGCTGCATTATCTACCAGCCTACCAGAAGTAAACCAAGATCTAACACCAAAAACAAACTCCACTAGTAGAATCCTTACCTTAACAGGGTATATAACAGAAGAGAAAAATGTCATGGCCAAAGTTGGAAAGAGCAACTCTCATAGAGACAAGAGCTTTCTGATTCAACTAAACAAGAAACCAAGAGGTCTAATAAACAAGCAGTGATGGGAGTAATATATTACAATATGTAATATATTACTGTAATATATTACAGTTTCTAGTAACTATTAACATAACTAGTTACTTTTTCAAAATAGTAATAAAGTAATAATAATATATTACTTTTTTTATAAGTTGTAACTTCAATGTGAGTTACTTTTGCTTAAACCAGTGATTCCCAACATGGGTGATATTGTCCCCTAAAGAGTGATAGAAAACATCCGGGAGCCCTGGATAGTATGGATAGTAATTAGATGTTAGGAGGTAATACTGAATTTGAAGTGGCATTTTGGATAAAAAATTATTACAACGTAATGTTGGCATAACTCATAGCACGTAGCATTCATAACATACCTCTCAACTGTACCAAACTCCTCTGCATTTCCTGGTTTTGGGCTGAAAATCATAGGGTGCCACAAATTCCCAATTGGCACCATTAAATCCCAATTTCGGCATGCAGACAACGGAACCAGAACCATCCCACTTTTAAGACACTTCAATTAAAAAAAACACCCCGTGATGGCTCCGTCTTCTCCTTTAAGGAGGATAATTTGCTACTCCTTACTGAATACAGGAACAATTGCCGATGTCATTGATTTCATGACCCACATGTAGATAATGCCGGAGGAGGGGCATAAGGATTCAGGCATCTGTTATTCTAATTCACTTACAGATTTTGTGTGCATTTTAAACTATAAGATAAACTGAGCTGTTGAAATCCTCAACAGTTTAACAGAAAATCAAGCATTTGCCAGAGGCAGGGCAAAAAACGAAGGCAAAATCAGGAATAATTGGTAGGTACAATTGCATATTATCCTACTGTTTGTAAAGTGGATGTCATGTTAGTGAGTTTGTGTTTCAAATGTTTCCCAGATGTAAAGAAATGCAGTTTAAGAGCCGGTAGCCTGCAGAACTTGTAGACCGCGCAGCATCTCAGTACAAAAAATTTTAAACATAGCCATTAGCCAAACATAGTGTGTGGAGGGGGACAATGGTATGAAGTCAGGAACAAATTTTCAATAGGGCACTTATAAACTTAGAACGGTTTTAAAATGATGTTTTGCATTAGTGTACATTTTCTGAAGGATTTCAAGAATTAAAACATTGTCAACAAAGAGTAACACTGCAATCAAATAATAATGATAATAATTAGAGCTATACTTGACTGACATAACCATAGTATTATGCACAAGCGTGGTGTTGTGTTTAAATGACACAAGTGCAGCTCATACAGGTTTTACAAACTAACAGAGCCACATTCTCTCTCAGTTGTATACTCACAATTTAGAGGATTGTCAATTCACCAGTGTCCTGCATTTTGGCGACAGTTAGAGGTATGAGTTAGTGCCCAGCATCAGCAACTACCAGATTTGTTTGCAAAACCTACTAATGCACATTGGTGTTTACATAACTACAAGACCAGAAAGTTTCCGAATCAGATTTATTTCATCCATTGATCAGTTTGACCTGATATCCACATATTGACAGCATGATAGACTTTAGTTTTATATTAAGATTAATAGAGTTCACAGTTCTTTTATATATGTTACAGTTACTGATATATGTTACTTTAATACATTTCTGTAAGGGTGCAGCTAATGTGATATCAGTATGTATATGCTAGAAGTGTGGTAGGGCAGAAAGTAGAATGCAAAGTGTTTTACATGCCTATTGCCTACTACTTCCTGTAAGATTTTTTGTTAATGCTGTAAATGGGGCTTTAACTGGTGTTTCTGTGTGAATGTATATTTTCAGAGTTAATGTTAAGGGGAACATTTTCACAATTATTTGAATGTTGGTATGCCATGATAACATGGGAGTGGGTGGAGTTACTTTATTATACATGCAAATTTTATGTTGATTAGTATTGAGACTTTTTGGCCAGTTGTACCTACTTTTCATAGGCCTTTGTCCAGATTTTTGATGTCTCCAGTTTGAGAGGTATGGTTCATAATAGATCATTAGAATTAGTCTGGAGCACAATTTACTTCATTTTTTAGCACTGCAAGGAGGTAAAAGCTAATGATGACCAGACTTTGGCCCTGTCCTGGTACTGTGGGACTCTCACCCACTTAAACACCCCCTAACACTGGAGATCATATCCTTACTTTGCTGTATAATAAACAGCATTGGTTCTCCATACCACCGTCAATCGTACTTGAACTCGCCACTCATTGATTTAACAACCAATGCCCCAATCCACTGCACCAAGCAGGACTTTTCGGGTGGATCTATGCTCAACCAACTTTGTCTTGACAATTTGTTGTTATGTTCTATTTAAAATTCTTTTCAGTGTTTCATTTTTTAATTGCTAAAAATAGACAAAATGTGATAGTTTTTTATAGGTCTTGTGCTGCTGGTTGTGTATGGTTTGGTTTAATTATTATTAGTGACTGTCTAGCTATAAAGACTAGTCGTCATCTTCTCCTTTTGGCTGCTCCTGTTAGGGGTCACCACTGAAGATCATCAATCTGCAGAACAAGTGGCAGTAGATTTCTATGGTATTGAGATGCCAACCTGGTACCCAACCTTCCTCAGAAGGCACATGCACACTCACTCCTAGGGCCAATTTAGAATGCCCAGTCCACCTGCAGCATGTCTTGGGAATGTTGGAAGAAACAGGAGCACCCAGAGGAAAGCCACACAAACACAGGGAGGACATGCAGACTCCACACAGAAGGCACCCCAGCTGAGAATCAAACTGGAGAACCTCTTACTGTGATGTGATAACACTAACCACTGCACCACTGTGCTGCCTACCTATAAAGACTAGTCTGCTGGAGTTTTTCAACTGTTAAATGCTATTCATCATCATTGTAACATTGCGTATACAACCTTAATAATGCACTTATATGTATGTGCTTACTTGTCTGAGTAAATCGCAAAGTTATAATTGATAAACTATACTTATGTAAAAGTAACACGTTACTGTAGTTAATAACTAGTAATAGTAATATATTACTTTTTTTAGAAAAGTAATAAATAATACTAATATATTATTTTCACTGAAAAGTAACTAGTAATAGTAACTTATTATTTTTATAAGTAACTAGCACAACACTGTTAGCAAGGCCAATTATGAAGTCAGGATAGCCTCCCAGGCTATGGACAATCACAAGACCTTCTTCAGCTATGTCAGAAACCTTAAAGGTAACACTCAGCAGTGTGCAGAATTGGTGGTAAAAAAGAAGTTATGTACTCACCATAACATTCCATGTTTGTTGTCCTTCATCTCGCCTTTCTTCTTGCTGGTTGGGTTCGGAGCCGATCCTCTGCTCTGACTCAGCCATCTACTATAGCTCGAGAGCTTTTTAATGGCTCACAACTAGCCCCAATACCAACATGCCTAACGGTAGTTACCCAGATCTCATTTATGATAACCCACCAGACTAAATAGGTCCAAATTTCACTAAACTAACTTATGAGAAAGGGACCTGCATATGAGTGTGTAAACATCAGCAAAGAGAAAGGAAGGAAAGACTAGGTATAACCAACTGGTAAGCAAAAGGGAACTCAGCCAGTGAAGCCAAACAATAGGGAAGAAAACTCCTCTCGATCCTCCAGGAGGGTGAAGTAGGGTGGAATGCAAGAAGGAAGACGAGATGAAGGACAACAAACATGTAACGTTATGGTGAGTACATAACTTCTTTATGTTATGTTGTCCCATCTTGGCTCCATTCTTGTTGGTTGGGACAGTGTTCCCAGCACCTATATCTTGGGTGGCTCACTGGAAAAGACTCTTCAGGACCGTGGAACCAAAGGATGCCCTGTTCTGGGCGGCCACATCTACTTTTTAATGAGAGATAAAGGTATGGGGATTAGCCCATGTAGCTGCCACACAGATTGAATCTAAATGCAGTTGGGCTTGAAAAGCAATAGAAGTAGCCAAGGCCCTAGTTGAGTGTCCTTTAATTTTTCCTGGAAATTCTCTATTCCGCAAAGCATAGACATGGATAATAGTGTCTGAAAGCCACTTTGATAAGGTCACTTTAGAGACTGGACCACCTTTCCTGTTGTCTGCAAAGGATATAAACAATTGGTCAGATTTTCTGAAATCCTTAGTCCTGTGTAAATAAAAATGTAACTGTCTATGAACATCCAATTGATGGAGCTTATACTCTGCATTGTTGCCATAATTGGGGAAGAATACAGGAAGCTCTATGGATTGATTTAAATTGTGCTCTGAATACACCTTGGGTAAGAAGGAGGGATTAGTTCTGAGAGAAACTCTATCTTTGTGAAAAATCAAGTAAGGGGAAAGAGTAGATAAGGCCTGTAATTCTGAAACCCTCCTAGCTGAAGTAATGGCAGTTAAGAAAAAGGTCTTCCATGTTAAAAATTTCAGAGGGCAAGAATCGGCTGGCTCAAAGGGGGGGAGAATAAACTAGATTTAAATCCCGGGGGGGGTCTCTTATTGGAGATCTTAAGAGGGAAGTACCTGTGGGACATGATGTTAAGATCCCATTTCTCCTACATGCAAATTAGAAATGGCAGCTAGCTGAACCGAGATAGTAGCTCTCACTGCTCCTCATTCAAACGTTTCAGCAAAGAAATCCAGAATATTAGAAATGGGGGTTGTAAAAGGATCAATGTCATTCTTTTTTGCCCTACAAGAGAACCTCTTTAATTTACTAGCATAAAGTTTTCTTGTAGTGGGTTTATGGGATGAAATCAAAATGTGTTGAACTGCTGGGGAAATATCTGGGAGCCTGGCTAAGACCAAAAGTGGAGAAACCAAGCCATCAGCTTGAGAGTGTGGACGGAAGGATGGAGAGCTCCTGACTTATGCATCAGGAGATCTGGAACTGGGTCCATCATTCAAGGCTTCCCTTGCAGATGAGCCCAGAGGAATGGAAACCAAATCTGTCGAGGCCCATAAGGAACAATGAGGATTAACTTGCAACCCAATGACTGTGCTTTCTGAAGAACCTTGGGGATCAGGGGGAATGGTGGGCAGGCATAAAGCAGTCCCCAGGGCCAGTCATGAACCAGTGCATCCCTGGGTGACTGTCCCGGTGATGGGACTAGGGCAAAGTAGCTTTGTTGAGGGGAGTGGTGAAAAGATCACAGCATGGCTGGCCCCATTTGTGAAAAATCAGCTCTGCAACTTCCTGTTTCAGGGACCACTCATGAGGCATCAGAATAGCCCTGCTGAGCTTGTCCGCTATCACATAGGATTTGCCCAGAATGTGCATTGCAACCAGAAAGCATTGGGAAGACATCGCCCATTGCCATACTCGTAGAGCCTCTCGGCACAAGGGATAAGACCTGGTTACATCCTTTTTGTTGATGTACCTTACTACCGACATGTCTGTCTGAATTGCTATAGTCCCCGTAGGTAGAGAGTCTTGAAGTGCTTCAATGCCAGAAGCACCACTCTCATCTCTAGGACATTGATGTGCAAGTGGTACTCGTGTTCTTGCCAAGTCCTTTGAACAGTCTGTCCCAGATAATGCCCCCCACCCTATCTAGGAAGCGTCCATGGTCACTGTGGGTATGGGTTGTGGGGTTAGAAGTGGTATGCCCATTGATACCAAAGGGGAGGGAAGCCACCATGCTAAATACTTCCTGCATGACTCCGTGATCCAAATCTGTTGTGACATTGGTAAATCCTGGAATGACCATTGAGCCAACAGGAGGCACTGCAGAATTTTCATGTGGAAGCAAACCATAGGGACCAAGGTAATAGCTGCAGCCATCAAACCCAAGACCTTGAGGACGAATCTTGCCTGGATTCTCTTTCTTTTCATGAGGAATGAAACTTGACGAATGGTTAACACTCTTTCTTGAGGCAGTTTTGCTATTGTGGCCCTTGTCTAAATTTGCCCTTATAAATGTAATATACTGACAAGGCAGACTTTTCATAGTTTATGGTGATGCCTAGTTGTGTACAGGTGTGAATAGTGGAGTCCCGTGCCTCGATCAGTTGATGCTTGGTGGTGGCAGTGAGGAGCCAGTCGTATAGATATGGAAACACCTGGAATCATAGATGCCTCAGATATGCCGTGACTACTGCCATACATTTGTACACCCTGGAGGATGTGGTGAGACCAAAGGGCAGAGCTCTGAACTGGTAATGACTGGCTCCCAGCCAAAAGTGTAAGTACCTCCTGGACCACCTGTCCATTTTTATATGGTAGTACACATCCTGGAGATCGATGGAGCACATCCAATTGTCCTGACCCAAAAGGGGAAGAATGGACTGCAGTGTTACCATCCGAAACTTTGTTTTCTTGACTGATTTGTTGAGTTTGCTAAGATCCAAAATGGGTCTCCAGTCCTCTGTCTTTTTCAGAACTAAAAAAAACCTTGAGTAAGTGACGGATTAGATTTGGTCTGCAGGGACTTCTTGGATGGCTCTTTTTTCTAGCAACCTTTGAACTTCTAGGTTTGCTTGATCCCAAAGACTGGGTGGAACATTTGGGATTGAGTGCTGATTTGTTGGAGGAGTGGTTGGGAGAAGGGAATTTTGTAACCCCTAGATATTATTGACAGTACCCATGTATCTTCTATGGTTGATTGACAGGCTTTTGGCAACTGGGATAATCTGTCCCTGACTGCCTCCAGAGGCAGTCAGGCATCCTTTTAGTTGCACTGGAAAGGCTTGCCAGGGAAGGTATCTCTGTCGGCCTGATTCTGCGGATCCCCCCTGTTGCAGGATCAGCATTTCCCATTGTTATTTCTCCCTCTGCCCCTGGGGGAAAAGTCTCCATGTGTGTCAGGCGAACCTCCCTGGGATTTTCTGAAGCACATCTTCCCGCTCTTCTGACCCTTGGGGTAAGGTCTAGAGGGAGCGGAAAAGTTTACTCCCATGGCAGAGAGAGTTTTGCCATCCCGTTCACACCTGGTAAAAGCCTCTTTTACCTGAGGCCTGAACAGCAGAGAGCCATCAAAGGGGGGTGTTGGTAAAGGAGGACTTGAAGGGCTCCACAAATTGACAAAGGCACATCCAGGAGTGTCTATGCAAGGCAACTCCTTTGCCTGCTGCCCTACTCACTCCATCTGCTGTGTAAGACATCAGCCGCATGGAGGAGTTAACTATAGATGTCAAGGTTGCAAGCTGTGAAGCCACCTTGCTCGCAGCTCCTTCATCTGTAGGATCCTGTAGGGCATTTCCTAGTTCCTTTAAGAGATCCCTTTGAAGGCGTGCAAATTGGGACAAATAATTCAGTGACCTGAGAGTAAAGGCTGCTGAAGCAAATATACACTTCCCATACCTGTCCATTGTATGAGACTCTTTGGCAGATGGACAATAGAAGAAGTCTCCGCTAATTCTTTCTTGGTGGCTGCCGCCACCACCATAGCAGCAACAGGCACACCCTTTTATAGAAAGGACCTATCCTCTAGAGCAGTTATGAATTTATTGGGCTTCCTCGGAACTGGTTCCATAGTCTCTGGGGAGCTCCATGCCTTACGACTCACTAAAGCCAGTAGAGGGTCAAAAGGCGAAGACACCCAAGAGGTGGCGGGTCGGGAACCAAATGCATCCAGGTACACAGACTCGTCCTCAGAAGGGGCAAGGGATTTCCAGCCACCCCTCTCTCTAAGGATTTCCAGGATGTTTGAAAAAGAGACATCCTCAGAGGGGGAACCCTCTGAGTCCTCCAAGTCTGTGTTGAAGTGAGAGACTCAGGGGAGTCCATATGCTTCCTCTTGCATTTTCTCTTCTGAGGGACCTCCTCCTAGGGGTGCTATGAGAGGTTTCAGAAGAGGTGGGGTCACCCAATGGGGTGTCCTGGAGCATGGGTTCCCTACGCTTTGGGGGGGTAGGAGGATTGGAGGCAGACTCAGCCACCGAAAGAGTAGGAGGCAATGGAGCCGAGGGTGGAGCATTCTTAGAGGACAGCATGCTCCTCATCACCTCAAAGGCACTGCAGTCCCGGCCTGAAAGAGTCCCCAGCTTTGAAGAGCCCAGAGATCTCCGAACCGAAGGCGATGACTCCAAGTTCAATGTAGGAGTTGAGCTGATCTGCACCGAAGCCCTGAGAGGGAGACCGGTGTCGGACAAGGGTCCGATGCCACTCCCCCCCCCCGGAGCCGATGAGAGAGCACCGGCCCCCTCATCTCTTGATAGACCGAGACAATGAAGAGATCGGAGCAGTAGTCAGAACCAATGGTTCCACCACAACGACTTCCATGTACTCCGGCTCCGAACTCAAAGGAGTCCGAGGAGGAATCGATAACTGTGCGGGTTGGACTGTCGGCGCCATTTCCTTGTGGGCTGGGCTCAGTAGTAATTTAGCTAATGCCTGTGTCTTGAAAAGCCTCTGCATCACCCTCTCCACATCATGATCCGAAAGCCTGGATGATAGAGAGGAATGAGAGGAAGACGAATGACTGCCTGCCACAGATTGCAACAGCAGGGACTGTGGAACAGACCGCACCGGCTCCAGAGAGGGAGACCTGGTTCTCTTGTGAGTCTTGATTGGCTCCAAAACCACTGATGGAGCTACCAGAGAAAGAGCTTTGTCAGAACTGACACTCTGATCGGACAAACTCACAGGTTTATCCTTAGATTTAGATGGCTACGAAAGCAGAGCCTATGAAGTTGATGGCTTAGGGAACTTTTCCTGTTTTTTTTGCTGGCTGAGAATCCTTGGTAGCAACATCAAAAGGGCTCTTTATTAAGCCTCGTAAAATCAACTTATTTTTCCTCTCCTGCAGGACCCAAGAACTAAAAGCATGACATAGAGAACACGAGTTCTGCAGGTGTACAGCCCCTAAGCAATAGACACAGCTTCTGTGCCCGTCAGTAAGGGACATCTTCTGGCAGCACGAGTCACACTTTCTAAAACCCGAAGGTTTTGACTCTTTAGGATCTTTGGACATGCTAGCAGTAACTACAGTAGTACCAAAGAGAAACACCAACAACAGCAACAACACAACACTAAACGGAACTTTAAACTTGAAACTTTTTTTTTTTAACAGGAAAAAGAAAGGAGGGAAGGGGAAGAGCCTCAAAGTTAAATGGCGACTCCCCCCAATCCAGGAGAGCCTCTAACTTAAATGGGTGCTTTTATAAAGAAAAAGAAAGGGAAATGAAAAGAAAAGGCCCTTAAACAAAGACGGGGCTGAGAGAAAGGGAACAGATAACCCTCTAAGTCAAATGGGTTCAAGGAAACAAGTTAGGCCTAAAGGAAAAGTACGACGGCCATAACAACAACAAAAAGGCAGAAGTTGAAAGGTCAGAAAAGAGCTAGCCTAAGGTGAACACACTCTAACACTAAACTAATAGAATTTAGCTATCTGAATGCAAAACAATTAGAGTAAATATCACAAGAAGAAGAAAATACTTAGCCTGAGCCAGTATGAGCAATCTTGACACTGCAAGCGGCAAATGAGATCTGGGTAACTACCGCTAGGCATGTTGGGATAGGGGCTAGCCTCGAGCCAGTAAAAAGCTCTCGAGCTATAGTATATGGCCGAGTTGGAGCCAAGGATCAGTTCTGAACCCAACCAGCAAGAACGGAGGTGAGATAGGACAACATAACATCAACATTTTCACTTACCAGGGTGACATAATGAATCTATTAGCTGATAAATGTAGCTCGAACTTTACCCCTACTTCCCCCTGTGACATCCCTTTTTTGTGTATCTCTCCAACTATCAACAGGATGTAGAGCCTGTTGTGCTCACTAAGACCAAAAGCACTGCTTTACTGGACCTCAACAATATCCCTGGTTGTCTCCTAAATAGCCTAAAACATGCCCTAACAGGGCCACCAGAGGCAATCTTCAACTGCAGCCTCAAATCAGGTTACATACCAGGTGAATGGAGGACCACCTTCTTGTGACGCCCCTCACTGGCCCAGTAATCAAGAAGCCTCAGTCTTCACCACTGGCAACAGCTAGGGGACGTACATTGGGAGGATGACAAGTACACACACAGTAAAGTGTAATTTCCCTTAAGAGCAAAGAGAGACCACAGTCAGTCTGGCTAGTTTCTCCCTCTCTCTCCAGATCCCCAGTAAGACTCCCCACTGGCACAGCTATAGGGTTGAGATCTCAGCTGAGTGGCCAAACCAACACCTCCAGCTCCCTCTCTGTCCAATCAGTGTTTCGTGTCCCTGCCCAAGTATCTGACATACATGCACTCTTTGAGGTTTGATTGATTTATATACAAACACACACATTCCTGGGAAAGGCTGGCACAGGTTTACTAGCTATGCCCTCTTCTGCCCAGATTATAAGGTAGTTTCCACTGTCACTAATCACTCTTCAGCCACTTAAGTCCCTTAACAAAGGGTGCCCAATCCTACTGTGTAATGTTACTATTAATCCAAATGGTAGCCTTGACAAAGAGCGAGGCTATTTAGGAGTGGCTTGTACAGTGCTGCCAAATAGATGTGCAAGTACTCTAAGAGCTGCAATATATCTCTCAAATATCAGCCACAAAGATAGGTTTTAAATATATTTAATAATAAATAATAAAAGTACAAGCCAATACTAAATATGTATTCAGTTACATCAGAGTTCAAAATCACAGGAAATATTTAAAACAACATTGCAGGACAGTTTCAAATAAATACAGAAAACATCTAAACTAATCTTTAATATATTCCTAACTCTATCTAAAAGAGTTACTATGCCCCCAAAAAACTTACTTACAGCAAGGCAAGTGCAGATGTGATGATTAGTGGATGTTCTTGTTAGGTCAAAGACAAAATACAAAATGCCCAGTCTCTCTCTCTCAGAGAGTTCTTAGATTAATATCAAATATTACTGCTGGGTTAACTTGGATGGCATCACTTTCTATCACCTGACTTTAGTTCCCAAACTACCCCCATTGTCAGAAATTACAAGCATTGTTAGCATCTCTCTGTGAAAAATGCATCTCTCTCAGATGTTTGCAGATCTTAAAAGTCATGAAACAATAAAACACTCTGCATCTCAAACCTAGTAATTACTTCTCTTCCAAGAAACTACAAAAAACTTCTAGCTCTAGACATTGTGTCTGCTGCACTGAAACTGAGAGATAACTTTTATAGCATAATCGTAAAACTGTTTAATTTTAACTTACTTTCTTGAAGTTTTGCAAGTTAACATTTTATGTCCCAATTTATATTGTTAAAACATATACAGTTACACAATTACAATAGTTTATATACATTTATTTTCTAAGCCAGCAGGGCATGCTGTGGTTACATTTTAGCTCAGTACATAAGATAGAATTCTGTATAATCATATCAATATTCACAAATGACAGAATTATTTACAAAATTCCAGATAGCTAGGCTAGGCTGGCAGTGTGAGACTTCTTCATAAGGGTGGAACATCAACTGATGCCGGGAACTACAGGCCCATCTGTCTGACAAGTTAAATATGCAAAACTACTCTGTTATTGCTTACATTTCCATATTTTATGTTTGTGAAATGTTTTGTATTTCACTCAGGCTGATCCTGAAATTGGTCAGTATTGATCGGTGCACTATCCCGGTAAACAAATATAAATGAAAATAAAGCCATGGAACAAATCATCATGGAAATGATCAACAAAGATATTGGTAACTTACAGACACTGGACCCATCCCAGTTGGCTTTGTTAAGGGAAGGTCTTGCCTACTTGACCTGGTAGACTTCATTGATAGGGTAGCCTAAGCTATGGATGAGGGTAAAATAGTGCATACTGCCTACCTTGACCTGGCCAAGGCATTTGATGCAATACCTCATTAACGTATTGTTGACAAACTTTCAAAACTGCACATAAATCCCTACATAACTCGCTGGATTGTTGGTTGGCTCACAGATGGGACCCAAGAAGTCAAGATTGGTGAGACCACCTCCACCAGGAGACTGATCACTGGTGGAGTAGCCCAGGGCTCTGTCTTTAGGTCACTCTTGTTTGGCATCTACTTCTCAGAAGTCAAGGCTAATGTCAAAGGCCACTGGCTAATAAAGTTTGCAGATGACTGTAAACAGAGCTATCAAAGATTCTCCCCATGACTGATGCCAAAGCCACAGACTAAAACTCAGCATGAAGAAATCCATTATAGTGCTGTTTGGGAAATTATCCACCCAAGCTAATTACTCCATTGATAAAACACCCCTAAGAGTTGCCCCGATATTTAGGGATCTGGGAACATATGTAGGCAGTAATCTGGCATTCAACTAACATGTAGTCAAGATAGTAAGAAAATCATCATTCTGTGTTGCCCAACTCATAAGCAAGGGTATGGCGTACAGGTCTAAAGAAGTTATAGTACCACTCTACGCAGCCTTTATCAGACCCTTCATTGAGTACAGTGCCCCCTTTAGCATGTACCTAACCAGGCACTTGCAACAGCTGGAATGCCCTAAAAAGTTCCTCACCAGGAGAATTCCTTGAATACCCTGTCCTACACAGATTGCCTTAAGGCCCCATCACTGTACTCAGTCTCTTACAGGTTACAAAGAGGTGATCTATGCCTTGCATATAAGGCATCCTCAGACTCGACTCTGATAGATCTCTTGTGCATCCACAAAACAAACAGCACCAGAAACACTAGATCCAAAAACCTGAACTTTCTCTGTGACGTAAATAGAAGATTTTGGAGAGACTTGATAAGTATTTCAAAGGATCCCTACACTATGGAATAAGCTCACCATCTACATGAAGCAGAGTTAATTCCTAACCTTATCTTGATCACTGGATTGAAAATCACAAATTCACCCCTGGTCTGGCCCCATGTCTCTGATGGAGAGAGGTCGATAGTAAGTAAATTAATACCTAAGATACCCACCACATAACCCCTACCTACCTCTTTACTAACATACCCCACCATGTAGATGTCCAAGGAACCTGGGGACAAAACTGGGTTGTACAGCTATGCTGGTAAAGACCCTGGTGGTCATTAGCTTAGTATAAACCTATGAACTGATGAACTTAAGTCAGTTTTGTGTATTACTGTTGTGCCCATAGAGAAATCCATGCTAGGAAAAGGATCCTCATGGCAGTGAAAAGGGTCTGCATTAGATACTGGTCTCTACTTCTGATTATAGTGCAATTGCATCTTCTGGAGCCCAGAAGATGGATAGAAATGTTACTTGAGACTTCGGTGAAAGCTACCACATCTCCCAGGAACAAAGCATATTGACTGACCAAAACCTACTAAACCTGCAGCAGCATCTCAGCACCATGATAACTCAACAGGCCAACATACTGGTATTTGTAGAAACCAGAAACTTAGATTGGAAGATTATGTTGGGACCTGCTTGATAGTATTTGAATGATTTGCAATAAGAGAAAATTAGTATCAAAGAAATAGGTCATGATTTTCCATTCATGTTTGACTGGGACTCCCTAAAAACCATATGGACTTAGAAGATGCTGCTGCACATAATTATCAAAAATTAAAAAAAAAATAGCTAGAGCTGGTGTTTCAACAGAGGTATGGGATTTCAAGTTCCATAATTGGGCATTCATTGTAGACAAATCAGTAAGATCAAAAATGACTGATTTTAATGCATATGTTGAAATTATGGTAAAAATCTGATATAAGTGATGCAAGAATTTTAGAAATAGGGGTGCTGTAGCATAAACTAGAGAATGTATCAGCATGTCCCTAAGTCTTCTGAAGTGTTAATTGTGTCATTATATAGCTTATTACTAACAGAAGTAGCAAGCCCTAAATCTCACTCACATGCACCAAGGGCTACAAGCAAGCCCTCATATAAAAGTGTGTAATTGTCTGTAAATAAGAAAAAAAAACTTTTAAACTAGTTTGTTTTAAATGTTTTTGCTAGGACATACAAAGCAAAGTATTGCTGAATGAAATGGTAACAGCGTTGTACCTGTGAAACTAGTTAAATTAGCCCACATGACTTGTAAACAGTCTATTTCTGAAAATGTACCTATAAAGCATGGCAGTGCTGAGTTCTTAGCTTGCTACAAGAACTGCTGAATCCGCCTTTTATCACTATGCCATGAGCAGACTTATTGAATGTAGTAGTTATGGAGGAAAAGGAGTTACAAGGTTTATTAGACTTGGGAAATATAATTACGTTAGTTAAGTCATGATATGTTTATAAATACAAAACTGCTGGTAAACAGACAATTAAAGTAATGAATGTACATGGAGACAGCAAAGAGTACCCTGTAATCTAAGGAAAAATGCAAACTCATTTAATTAAAGTGCTCCATACAGTATTTTAGCACCGAACTTAACATATGATGTGATAATTGTCCAAGACTTGCCAGAATTCTCGACTCAGGCAACAGAAAGTGGAAAGGGCTGTCACCAAGCTTAGGGAGCCTATAACAAAGAAGATAACAAGAGATCCTGTAGAAGTATTTTGGAACTTTTATGAAAGTTTGTATAAAGCAGAGAAAAACGTAAATCAAGAAAACGTACAAATGGAAATGTTTATGAAAAAATTAGATATGCCAAGGTTAGAGGTAGATGACGCTCGATTACTAACAGGATAGGAAGAGATAAGATAAATATGGCTATGTATAACCAGTCTACAGGAAAGTCCCTGGAATAGATGGTATTCCTGTGGAAGTTTGGAAGCTAAAAGGAAAAAAAACTGATAAAAATCTCAAAGGCTTTGTTTAACAATATTTTAAGAGGAGGAGAAGTACCAGCATCCTGGAAGAAAGGATGGTAACGGTAATACCTAAAGAGGGTAAAGATACATCGGATCCAGCTTCATACAGACCCATTTTAATACTAAACTATGATTATAAGCTAATGATGTGATGAATAAATTTACAATCAAGTAGAATGCTGTAGCTAGATTTTTCTGTGTCCCCAAAATTCATAAAAACGTATCACACCCCCGGGATGCCCAATAGTTTCAGCAATGGGTTACTTCACACAAAATCTGAGTTGCTTCTTACATGAATTTTTGTTAAAAGAAGTACCGAAGCTACCATCCTATATAAAAGATTCTTTTGACTTCTTGAAAAAAAATAGAAGGAATTGTTTGGATGGAAGATATGTATTTTATAACAGCAGATGTAGTCAGTTTATACACAAATATACAACATCATTATGGTCTAGAAGCAATACAATACTTTCTGGGTGATAATCCCAGAACTCATTACATCAAAGAATTGTTACATTTTTGTTTAACGAGCAATATATTTGAATTTGAAGGAAGCCTATATAAACAGAATAAAGGTACAGCAATGGGGGCAGCTTTTACCCCAGTATACGCAAATCTGTTCATGGGGCTGGTAGAAAATACACATATATATATATAGAAGTAAATTTTATAGAGACCATGTTATTAAATATTTCAGATTTATAGATGATTTAATATTTGTATGTCAAGGGGGAATTGATAAGGTACCAGAATTTCTACAGTATCTCAATAATAACAGATACGAAATTCAATTTGATGGAGCACAAGTAAGATCAGTGGTAAATTTTCTGGATACTACTTTAGAAGGAAGAACAAAAATGAGGATCAAAACTGGTATACATAGAAAGTTTAATCAAGCTAATTTGATGTTGCATGCTAGTAGTTGTCATCCAAATCATACTTTAAATTCCATTCCTTATGGAGAATTATTAAGGATAAAGAGATTGTGTAGTGATGAAAATGAATCACGGAAGGAAGCTAAAAAAGTTGTAACCATATTCGTGAGTAGAGGCTACAAACAAGATAAAGTATTAGATAGCTATGCTAAAATTTATGGAAGTCTGGAGTTGAGAAATCAAAACGCATATAATAAAAATACAGGGAATTATAAAAATTATAAAAATATAAATGAAACATCAATGGATAATTCTCTGTTTTTTGTTTCCAAATATACCCTTTTTTCAGATAGGTTAAATGAGCTGATAAGGGGGTGCTGGAAACAGGTAAAAAAAGAAGTATTATCACTTTCACAGATAGAACTGAGGTTTTCATTTCAAAGAGGACAGAACTTAAAGGATTTCTTGGTCCATAGTAAATATTTTAAACCAAAAGAGAAAGTTACCATGAGTTCAATAAAACTTGGAACCTTTCCTTGTGGAAAGTGTTACATTTGTCAATATATAACAACAACTTTTGAGAGAATGAAAGGAAAAAAGTTTGAAACTCAAGAAACGTTCTCTTGCACAAGCAAGGGAATTATTTATGCAATAGGATGTTCGTGTAAAAAGTATTATATAGGTGAAAATAAGAGAAGTCTAAGTGAAAGAATAAAAGAACATCAACTAGTAATTCAAAAATATCCCCCGTTGTACAGGAACCAATAAAGTCTGTCCTACAAGTGTGTAGTTGAAAAGACTATGCAGTCCACAGGTAGCTCAAAACACGTACATAATTTATTTACATTACAAGTAAAATCAAACATTAAGCGCTTTCATTTTCAATGCTGGAAACTTCATCAGAATAAAGTACCATTGTTCTGTCAGACGTTTTATATCCTTGCATTAATTACATACAATTAAGACCAATTAATCAAGGAACAAAATTTTTAAACGGGGACCAAAATTTTTAAAGAAACAAGCTGTTGTAATTTTGATATATGTCATTATGTTGAAACAAATGACATAAAAACATATGAAACATCTTGTATATGTATATGTGCCTAGTTTAACACATATGCTAAAGAAAATAAAAAAAATAAGAAATTAAATTAATAATAATAAGTGTTTCATACTTGTAAATGTAATAAAAAAAATCTAAATATTGTAACAATTGTGTGCAATAAAATATTGTAATAGTATAAAATATGCAAATATGGTAAAATCTCAATAAAAGAACATGTTAGGGGCATTAAGAAAAACAAAGTTATAAGTTCCATAGCAAAGCATTTTAATAATGTACATCTAGGAGATATTAAGAATTTAAAAGTAACAGTTTTAGAACAGGTTGTACAACATTTTGTTAGTGAAGAAATGTTTAAACATTCACTTAGAAAAAAAGAATGAATTTTCATTATTAGATATAACACTTTACAACCCAATGGCTTGAATAAAGAATGTAACTGGCAAAGTTTTATTTAGAGATGTTTTAACTTAAAAAAAAAAAAAAAAAAGTCTCTCTGATTTTTAGCTAATTGAATGTAATTAACTAATTGAATGTAGTCAATTGGTGATGCTGGTGTATAAAATGAAGTTTTGTAGGAAAAGAATTTTACTCTGTAAAGGCTGGTTGTGGCCGAGGCGCTAAGAGATTTTATACTTTGGATTAAAAATCGTCTGGTGAACAGAAGGATAAGATACTACTGGTCTTCTTTTGTTTTTGTGGTTTCAAGGATTTGTTCTTGTGGTTTCATATGATTATAAAGTGTTTATGTCTATAATGGCTAAAAGAATGAAAAAAGTAATACCAAAATTGATAGATATGGATCAGTGTGGTTTTGTGGAGGGGAGGCAAACATTTGACAATATTAACAGAACATTGATGATCCAGAAGGAAGTAGAATGTAGTAAAATACCACTGTTATTGGTGGGTCCTGATGCAGAGAAAACATTTAACAGAGTAGATTAGGACTTCATGAACATGGCAATGGAAGCATTTGCTTTCCCTGATACAATTGTAAGGTTGATTAGGAGTATATATGAGGGATCGGAGGTGAAAATTAAAGTGGGTAGGGAACTCTGATAACTTCTGCTTGAACAGAGGAACCAGGCAGGGTTGTCCGCTTTCCCTTTCCTTGTTTGCATTATATTTATAATCACTGGCAAAGAAAATAAGGGATTCAGAAATTCAAGGATATAATTAGTATGGAAGTCAGGAAAAGCTGGCTCTGTTTGCATATAATATTATTTAATAAATGACAAAACCAGAAAGGGACATTACAGTGTTGTGAAACATTTTAAGACAGTTTCAAATCTTCTCGGGATACAAAATTAATGAAGCTAAAACAAAGGCAATGGCTGTAAATTATGTACCCACACATGAATTGGTCCAACAATCTCCATATTTATGGGGACATGATAAAATGAATTATTTAGGAGTATGGATGTGAAATGACTGTTGTGGCAGCTAAGGATATGTGGGAAGGGACTAAACAGAAGATAATACAAAAATTGAGAAACAGGATGCTTTGTTATATGGATATGGATCCTAAGATACAAGTAGTTAAAATGTTTTCAATCCCTTTAGTCTTATATTATACCCAGGTCAGGCATATTTTAGCTGTGGATAGCAATTAAAAAAAGAGTTGAAGGATTTTATCTGGGAAGCGAAGACAGCAAGTTCAAGTGGGATAAACTGATTCTTCCAATAGAACAAGGCAGAATAAGACTGTCCAATTTGCGGGGGTATTTTAGAGCAACACAATTAAGGCTCTTATACATAGCACAAACAGAAAACTATAATTCAAAGTGGAAAGGAATGATGATGATGCGGGGGAAGCTCAAGAAATAAGCAGAGATTGGGATTTTGGATGCAGACTCTTAAGGAGAACAACAAAAATCATACAGAGTATTATATTCATAAAATAGCAGGGAGTATTCTACAAACTAAACCAGCATGAGAATGGAGAAAAGAGAGTCTGACGATAGGGCCAACTGTGGTTAATGGTACAGGTAATAGGCAAGAGGGGGATGGAATTTATTGAAGAAAGCTAGCAAAGGAACCAAAGTATTGGGAGCAAATAACTAGAAAGGGAAAGGTAATAGAATAGGAAGAGGCCAACATTTTATTTGGACTGCAGGTTAGATATTCCATTCCCTATCAAGGATTGATATCAGAGTTTAGGCAAAGAGAAAGAAATAGGGGGTCCTAAATGAAAGGTCAGCACTAGTAGAGCTTTTTAATAGAATCTAGAACAGAAGCTGCTATTAAAAAGTGGAATAATTAGAGCATATAAACTATTGCATGATAATTATAAAAATTAATCAGAGGAGCTTAGAAAGGATTGGGAAGAGAGATTAGATAAGCAATTCACACAGACACAATGGCATATATATATATATATATATATATATATATATATATATCCCAAATATGCAACAAAGTCTAGAAGATTTAAGATCTTTGCTTGGAAGTGTTTACACTGGTATTTTTATAACCCAAGTAGACTCCAAAGAAGTTTTCCCTCAAGTGGATAGCAAATGCTAGTGGTGTGATGGGCAAGAAAGAGGTAGCTGGGAACATATTTTGTGGGAATGTAATGAGCTGGCAGACTTTAGGGATTCCCTAAAGACTGCTCTGTCAGAGATGCTGGGTGAGCAGATTGGATTGACTGGGGAGATGATTTTTTTGAGATAAGATACAGAAGCGGAACTGTCTAGAAATGGTAGAGCTGTAATTATGGTGGCTGCCAAAAAAGCAGTTACTAGAAAATGGAAATCAAAGTCAACAGAGATAAAACAACTGGAATTTGCATATTTAGAAAAGGGAAGGAGCAAACTACATAGGAAAAATGTGAATTGTGGGAACAATATATGCAGAGAAGGGATGAGGTTTAAAAGGCAGAATTTGAATGAGCCATATAATGCTTAACTGACAATGACGGCATAGATTATAAGGGATGTATAATTTTGTAACTACAGTTGTTTCAATGGTGTTTGTGATGTATAATGTGTGCAACTACAGTTGTGCTAATGCTGTATGTTTATCATTTATATAAATGTAAGATTGCCTGTGTCATACGTAATAATTTAATTTTTTTATATAAAAAAAACAATTCAAAGAACTCTGGAAAATGATTGGGGTATACAATCAGATAAGTTGTCAAGGATAAATGAAGCCCGGAAAAATAGTGTGGAGATAGAAACTTAAAGAGAACTAAAATTTTTGTCTAGGTGAATGGATTTGAAAAACCTGACACTTAGACCTATTTGAAAGTTTCTAACAGGTAAGACAACAATACAGCTCAGCACAGAAGACAAAAGGTATGGGCTCAGAGTTAGAAATGCCCATTGAGAATTGGGTACTAAAACTAGGACAGAGAGACACATTAATCTCAGACTGAGGAAATGGAGAGAGGGAACTAGAACAGTCATGATCTTCTCCCTGTAATAGTAGAGCAGAGAGACAGAAGCAAAACTGTAATAGTGCAAGTAAGAGAAATAAAAGTAAAGGCAGGCAAATTGCCCTTATCCCTGTAAGAAGAAAACTACTTTCATGAATTACCTTTTGAGCAGGATGAATTAGAAGAAGTGGGGAAGAGTTGACTCATACTACATCAGAGCAAGCTACTAATAAAATGAATACCGACTTAGCTGGCTTACAAATATGTCTTGTAAATTTTATGAGGGTCAGTGAGAAGGCAGTACACTAAGTAATGCTATAGAGATAACTTAGCCAGAGAAGGGGTGGAACCAATGAATGGAGACCCAATTCATATCTCTAATGTGAACTACAAAATTACTTATGTACATGGTGATTAAGGAAAGAGAACAAATAGTGAGCCAGTTGTTGGTGCCAGGATATTTTTAGCAACATATTAATGAAGCTGCCACATTTTGGATGACTAGCTATGACTAGATAAGCCAGTTTTACCAAGCATACCTCTCTACCTCTTAGTGCAAGAAGTCTGGACAAAGTCTGACAAAATGGGGGTCAAAGGCCCCAAAATAGAGACAAAATTTAAATATTGCTCTTATAAACTTGGAAAGTTGCTAGAGTAAGAGGGATTATTTTAACATACATTTTCTGAAGGATTTGAAGTCTGATACTCAAATGTATGTCATTTAGCGACTTCAAACCTCAGATCATCCCAATAATTTGCCAGAAAACCACAAATATTATGAGGAACAGGCCAAAAATATAAACGAAAAATATGTACAGTTGAGAGGTATGTACCAAGTCTGTAAAGAAGTCATTGTAATCATGTAATATATCTTTGCTGTGGCTACTCCCTGTTAAATTTCTCCAAGTCTTTTGGGTTTCTAATACCATGATGGGAATGGACCCCATTCCCAAGTCAAAGTATAATTAAATTTCATGAAATTGGTTTTGCTTCAATCTTTGATATTAGCCAAAAATGCTCTTTGAAGAACCCACAATGTGCCCAGAATGGACTCCTCCTGCAATTCATATGGCATTTCATGTATTGGTAGCATATCTTAATAAGACTGTAAATTCTTTTTATGAGACCCATTGCTCCTACTACTATTGGAACTGTCTAGATATACTTCTTTCGCACTGCCCTAATTTCTGCCTGTGAATCCTGGTATTTTATAACTGTGTCTCAATGTATGCAAGATGCTGTAATCACTGGGTTTTGCAATTTCAATGATCATGGCTACTTTCTTTCTTATTTTCATGAACTACTCTATTTAGTTTACTCACATCTATTTGTTTTTTGAACTGTTAGTAATGGGTGATCCCATGTAATACAAACTTCATCATTGTCTATAATGATTTTTGGCTTATGTTTCCAATGCTTCTCAGCTACGTCACTATTGTTATGTTTGCACAATCCCCAATGCAAGCGTTTTGGCACATTATTATACCTTTCAGTATACAGGCCATTAGTGTATTGCACCCAGCAACAAGATGTGCAACTGTTTCCAGTACTGTTTTACAGAACCTGCATTGTCTGTTTCTCCCACATGTTCAATGGACTTTGTAAACCATGTATATAGTCCACTATCATGGGCCACTAATATCTTTCATCTTTTGGTTTAAATTCAGCTATCCTTATCCATTCCTGTGTCAAATCCTGATCGACATGATGCTATATCAGGAGTTTCTATACTTGCAACTATATTTATGCTTTTTCCACATTTCTTGTCTTCTCATCTGATCCTTCTCATTATATTCTTTTTTTTTTTTGGCATATTCAGTTGCTGCCTGATTTTTGTGTACTTCTGTTTTTTTTTCTTTTCCCACTTGACACTGATATGCTTCTGCTAAACTAAGGATAAATGTAAAAAAGAAATGTAACTACTATGTGTTTAACTGGAATTAAGTATAACGTAATGTACACAAATGGAGTTTTTCTCCCTGGGCCTCCACTGAAACTGGGTATTACACAGTTGCACTTTGCCAGTAAACAAAGAAAAATAAATAAATAAGGGGGGAAGTCATCTTAGATTTGTTCTCTTCATGTTTCAAAACTTTCATTATGTTTGTATCTGGTAAAATCAGCAGATATGTATGTAGTCCAACAATTGCAGATCTATAAATGTAATAAATTCTGAGGAGGCCCATACCGCCTTCAGAACGAGGATTATATATTTTTTGTGTATACACTGATTTTTATATATCATTTGATAAGCGCAAAGCATTTTTCTTGTTTTCTTGTCCAACTAACCCAATACTTCTTAGACCCAGTCCATCACCCCAAAACTGTAAGTTAGAATAGGAAGAGCAAATTGGTTTATAGCTTGAACTTTGTTCCTAGATGTCAGAACTGTTTTCAGCAGTAATTTTAGTCTTCTAGGATATTCCTTACTGAATGTTTGCATTTGTTCATATTTTATTGTCGATCCTTCATCAGTTCCCAAATATTGATATACTCCCTCCTGCTCAAGTTCCTTTATATCATATACCTCTCCAAGACTGATATTTTCCTGGTGTTGCATCTTTACTGCTTTAAATGTTGCTTTTGCATATTTATCAAGACCAAATGACATTCTTGTATCATCTGGGAAAGCTTTGATCACTTCTAGTTGGGCTTTCGGCTCCTTATCTGATAAACTATACAGTTTTAAATCAGAAAAAGGGTTTTAATCTTGGCTCAGTATAGTATCTGAAATGTTATTTCAACTCCCCATTTCGATAAATATACACATTTTGGTTTCACATTGTAACTTCATGCTTCCATCCTAGCTCCAAATGGAAGACAGTTCTTGTGCTTTTGTTTGTAAAATGTCAAATATTTCTTATTTTTCTTTTAAAATATCAGCAGCATTTAATGCAATGCTGTACTTGCTGACCATAATAGGTTAGTGCTATGTATATAATATCTTTCAGGTTGGCGATTCTGGAGGCTTTGAAAAATGTCAAATATTTCTTATTTTTCTTTTAAAATATCAGCAGCTTTTAATGCAATGCTGCATTTGCTAACCATAATATGTTAGTGCTATGTATATACTATCTTTCAGGTTGGCGATTCTGGAGGCTTTGAAAAATGTCAAATATTTCTTATTTTTCTTTTAAAATATCAGCAGCTTTTAATGCAATGCTGCATTTGCTGACCATAATATGTTAGTGCTATGTATATATCTTTCAGGATGGCTATTCTGGAGGCTTTACTTCCTTCCACTGAAAAAAATATATGACAGCTTTGGGTATGGAATATGCCTATATTCACATTACAGTGAAAGTTCTCAAAAATACATCAGGCTTCTGAAAGCACTGCACCATTTTAAATTTTCAGCTCAGACATTTGAACTGTCCATAGTCTCCAGACTATTTGCCAGATGTTTAACTCAACTGTTTGCACATCTCAGAAAGTAAAACATTACCATTTTTGCTTTCTGGATAACTGTTTAATAGTGAAAAAGAAAAAAGAAATGTGTCATCACGGAAAATTGCTAGTTTTACTCTATCCATCTCTGGGAATAATAGAAAGTTATGGAAAGTCTTTTCTTTCTCAGTGTTAACAGAGTCACTCTAGATAAAGACTTTCTCTGAATAGGACAAACAGGATGTAATTCAGTCATAACACAATTTTCCCAGCAACAAGTTACCTCAGCAAAACAATTTCTGAGAGCTCTGGCATACTTGTCTTCTTGTGTACTCCTGGTTCATCATTCAAGACTCTGTATAACTAAAATTCAGTAGGTCGTAAATTTATGGGAACAAAGCCAAGGATCCTCCAAGACATTATGATCCCTAGCCTCAGTACATAAATTATTGGGCTTACATGGCAGACTTGTCCATTGAAATGACACTTCTTCCCTCATTAAAGATCAGATCTGACAGCACATTCTTTTCATTATGCCCAGTGATAGTGTAGAGGGTTAACAACGACTTTCCAAGTTCTAAGTGTACAGGGTGTGAATCTTTATTAGACTGCATAGCTAGGATTTTAAAGATCCTCATGGATCTGTAGCTCTTAAGTACCTATTAACCTGTGTCTAGGGAGAACATGTACATTGTCAGTATAGACTATTTGTAGTCATAAGGATATAACTCTTCATCTCTGTGGGCTGAAAGCAAGTCACAGGACACTGATAAGCTTTCAGGCCAATTTTCAGTCAAGAGTTCTACGAGTGAAAACCTTTTGATACGATGTTATAAATTTTCATTCATTCCTCAACCATTGGGTTTGGATCTAAACCTCAGATTTGGCTCAGCCATAATTATAGCTCGTGGCCAACTGAACCTTTCAAGTTCCTCCCTATGCATAATACATCAACCTCTAACATACCTCAGATCTTATTTGCCACTTTTGCATATAGACATGGCCAGCTTTGCTGTTAAGCATATTTAAAAGATCAGTGCTTTTTTGATAATTTCTATTTTTCTATACTTGTGTACACTTAGTGTATTCTTCAATATCATTGTTGGCACTTGTTTGCCTTTTTCCTTCTTCTTCCTCCTTACCCTTTTTCAAAAAAAAATCTTTCTATTTTTCTTGCTATTTTGTATTATTCCATGATGTCTGAGAAAGGTTTTAAAAAGTGCAAAAAATGTGGTCATAAGCTACCCTTATTTTGATGCCCATGACCTCTGCATATATTGTGTAGGCCCAGAACATCTTAATGTGCATTGTGACATTTGTCAACATTTTAATGCAAGAGTTATAGAGGATAGAAAAAACAAATTAACCTTAAAGGGTCTTCTGCCGACTTCCTTTTTGGAAGCTGTATCTGAGGCTCCCCTCCCCTAAAATAGCTTCCAAGGATGCTCCAAAAAAGTCCCCAAAAATGTCAGGTTATTCAACTTCATCAAAGGAGCCTCCACTAAAAAAATCCAAGTTGGATCTGAAGCTATCCAGTTCCAAGATTTCCTCAGCACCCCCTAAAATGTCTTTGGATTAAAGTACTCCATCTCCAAGGGTACTTCCACAGGTCCGATATTCTCCATCTATAGAACCAGTTCCATCTAGAGTCCTATCTCCCTTCATAGAGAGACGTCAGTCCAAGTCACTATCTGTTGCTTCATCTGGTGGTTCTAGTAGCCTCACTGAAGCCGACATGGATACAATGATGAAGAAGCTTCTCTCGGCACAGATACAGATGGATGTTCTCCTGGCTCTGACCACCTTGGATCAGGAAGTCTTCACTGCCTCTACCCTTCCAGTAATGGCTCCTTTTCCAATTCAACACTTCTTTTCGGAGTCCTTGGATCTGAGCTTGCTGAGACCACCTGGATCAGACCCAAGAGTACTGGTGTCCTCAGATTCAAATGTTTTTCCAAGTGGCTCTTGAAGCCGAAGTGCTCTGGTCAGACCCGAGGTGTTGGAGTCTATTCCTAAGGTTTGGAAGCCATCTCTGCTCCTTGGAGCCTTGGCCCTGGACAGCTTGGCTCTGGCCTCTGCCTTGATGGGCTTCCTTCTCCTCGAGGTGGTCTACCTTTGAGGTAGTGGAGAGAGTCTTCTGTGCTTCAGCAGGATGGATGGTCTCTCCCCCCTCGGATTTTCCTTCAATGTCCATTGTGAATCTGTGACAAGAGCCTCAACATTCGACTCCACAGGGGCAGCCAGTTCAACCCCTCCAGACTACTCAGCAGGGTATTACCATTGCTTCCGATGCTTCCCAAGAACATCCCACCAAGGAAGTGTCCCAGAAAAGAAAGTGCAAAAGGAGGCACTTAGATTTCCCTCAGGAATCTATCACAGAAGACAGATTTTGACAAAGGGGAAGAATCCTCTAAATTCTGGAGATCCTCAAGCAACTGGGTGGCTGGTCCTCCCAAAATCCTTCCCCAGAGGAATCAGTGGCAATTGGATCTGTCCCATCTACCTCCTAGGTAACTCTGTCCACTGATGAGCTCATTGATTTGATCTCTCAGTAGGAGTAGAAGGAACCTAATGCAGTAGAACCTATCACCAAGAGACCAGACCAAATTCTGGTACCTCTGACAGGAAGGGAACACTGGAGCAAGGGAATACCAGTAGATGCCATGATCATGGTGGCAGCCACAAAGAAGGAGCTTGCAGAACAAAGTTCCACTGTCCATCCCCCTAACAGAGATTCAGGCCTTTGGACAAGTTCTGGAAGTATTCAGTAACCTTTGCTCTTAGGTCACTGAACTACTTGGCATATTTCACAAGGTTAGAAAGAGATTTTATTAAGTAATTGGCAAATACTCTTTCAGGGACCACTACTGCAAAGACTCAAGCTTTGGTAGCCTCGCAGTTGGTAAACCTTCTGTCAATCTCAAACTCATCCATGAGGCTTATCTCTCATGCAGCTGAGGGTACCTCAGTGGCAGCAGGTTCAGGCATCTCAATAAGAAGACATGCCTGGATGCACTTATGTGATTTTGCATAGCCCTTTGAGTCTTCTTTTGTCAATGCTCCCTTTGACAGATCTTCCTTGTTTGGCTCCAAAGTGAAGGACACACTCTCTTCACATGTGAGAAAGATGGAAACACTCTCTCTCTGCTGTAGGAGTATGTTTTTGACCCCTCGAAGGACTTTTTCTAGGAACCAATGAGGGGGACAGAAATGTGTCTCAGGGTCCTTTCCAAGATCACCGTGGAGATGGTTCCCCCAGAGGCAGACGGGGGAACACTATTGGAAGAAGTCACCAATGTGGCACAAGTGATCCAGAAAACCAGGAGTCTACAGACACTTTTTTGACAGACCCTACCAATGCTCCTGAAAGGAGGCCCGATTGTCCCCCTCTGGAGGCAATCCGGGGTCGTTTATCCCTGCACCAGACAACCTGGCTAGATATCACAAAAGACACTTGGGTGCAGAGGATTATTTCCAGAGGTTATATAATTCCCTTTTCCCTTCCACCTCCACTCCCACAAAAAAATTCCCAGTGTTCCACCCAATCAGAGGAAAGCAGCAGCACTGGAAATACAAAATCTGCTAGAAAAAAAGTCACCCAAGAAGTCCCACCAGATCAGAAAGGATACAGAACTTCCTCAAGATTATTTTTAGTTCTAAAGAAAACAGGGGACTGGAGACCAATTCTTGATAAAGGAACTTGAGCAAGTCAGTTTGACACTCAAAGTTTCAGATGGTCATGGTTCAGTCGATTCTGCTATTCCTACGCAAGGACGATTGGATGTGCTTAATAGACATTCAAGCTGCATACTATCACATAAAAATGAACAGGCAGTCCAGAAGGTTTTTATGCTTCCAGACGTGAGCCAGTCATTACTAGTTCCGAGCCCTGCCCTTTGATCTCACCACAGCCCCCAGAGTGTTCACCAAATGCATGGCAGTGGTGGCAGCTCAATTGAGTATTTAGATGACTGGCTCATTAATGCTCCTACCAGGCATCTATTCTTAATAATGAGGGACGAGATACTCCAAACTTGCTCCATTCTGACGATTACAGTAAACTACAACACATCTCAGTTGCAACCATTTCAAACACTGGAATTTATAAGAGCAAATTTCAGTACAGTATCTGCGACAGCTTCACTTCCCCTAAACAGAGTACAAACATTAAGATTCTAGGTCACAAAAATTATTTACAACACCAAAATTTCAGCCCGATTGATTCTTCAAGCCTTTGGGGTCAATGTCAGTGGTCATTATTCTTGTTTCCCTGGCAAGATATAATTTGAGAATTCTTCAGTGGGTGCTAGCATCCCAGTGGTCAAGTCTTTATCAATGCATGTCAGTTCAAATAAGGATCACACAGGCATCCGAGAAATACCCTTGGTGATGGAAAGGTCAGATCAGCTTTTGTAAGGCCATCCATTCATCCTCCCTCAACCCCAGGCCATAGTGACCACGGAAGCATCCCATATTGGGGGTGGGCACTTCCTAGGAAGGACAGTCAAAGCCACATGGTCCCCAAAAGAGGCCAATTTACATGTAAATTTCCTGGAGATGAGAGCAGTGCTTTTAGTGTTGCAAGCTTTTCAGGATGCTCTACCTCTGGGGACATTTGCGATCCAAACTGACATGTCAGTAGTTTGGTATATCAACAAACAAGAAGGAATCAGGTCTTATCCCTTGTGTCAAGAAGCACTGACAGTGTGGCAGTGGGCCATCTCATCCAACCATTTTCTGATAGCAATGCACATTCTGGGGAAGTCCAGCATGATAGCACACAAATTGAGCAAGTCCATTTTACTCCTCACGAGTGGTCTGTCAAGAAAAAAGTGACGTAAGCAATGGGGCCAGCCTTGCTGCCATCTTTTTGTTTCTCTCCTAAACAACCATTGCAGCATTTTTTTGCCCTAATCCCCCCAATGAGGAAATCACTGAAGGACATTCTGCTCCATGATTGGCCCTTCGGTCTTCTCTATGCTTATCCACCAAACCCAATGATTCCCACATTTCTACAGAAATCTGCAAGGTTGAAGAGCAAAGTCATCCTCATTGCACCTTACTGGCCTCGACAGGTCTGGTTCCCTTTTCTTTGGCCTCCTTATCTTTACCTACCTTGGATTCTGGATCCAGTTCCAGATCTACTGTCTCATCTAACAGGTATGATTCATCTGGACATCCCAAACCTCAATTAATAGCCAGACAACCTATGCTGTCGTCCCCTGTCCATCAAATGCTTATGTCTTCCCATAAAGCTTCCACTAGGAAAATCTACAAGAGTAAGTGAAAGAGGTTTGTTTGTTGAGTGCATCAAAACATATTGATCCATTTTCAGCCCCTACACGAAGTGTCCTAGAGTTTTTGGCAGAAATTTTTAATGAGGGAGCTAGGTCTTCTACCATTAAGCAGCAGTCTCTAACTTTCATGTAAGAGTTGACAATTCTTATTGCCGCTACAAATATATCCAAGGCTTTCCTAAAAGGTACTATTTTACTTAGACCACCTTATAACGATGCTTCTTCTCCATGGGATTTGATTCTTCTGTTGCAGGTCTTAAACCATTCCCCCTTCAAACCAGCAGCAAAATGTGAATTTACATTTCTGACCTGGAAGACAATATTTTTAGTAGCTATTATCTCTGCTAGGAGAATTTCAAAACTTCAAGCATTATTCTCTAAATGTCCTTACTTGATTTTCCACAAGGATAGGTTGACATTAAGAATCAACCCTTGCTTCCTTCATAAGGTGATGTCAGAATTTAGTATGAATCAGTTTATTAACTTGCCTGTTTTCTTCCCAAAATTTGAAATCAAAGGTGACTATGTTACATTTGCTGGATGTTCACAGACAGTTACATTTCAACTTACAGAGAACAAAAGGGATTAGAAAATCTGATCACTTATTTGTATCCTTTGCAGATAATAAATTATGCAAATCAGTTACAAAAGTAACATTGGCAAGGTGGATTACTGATTGCATAGCCTATGTCTATAATAAGTCAGGCATTTCATTGCCAAAACCTCTAAAAGCTCACTCCACTATCTCAATGGCAACCTCACCAGTATTTTTATCTAATCGTTCTACAGCTGATATATGTGCAGCTGCTACTTGGGCAAATCTTCATACTTTTATTATTCATTACAAATTGTATCCGGTCTTGAGGGGAAGAGCAGCCTTTGGTTCAGCCATGCTAAGGAACATCCTTCCTTAGAGTCCACCCAGGATATCAGGTAGATGAGAACTCTGTCCCAATGGTTGAGGAATGAATGAAAATTGACAACACTCACCATAACGTTCCATCTGTGTTGTCCATTTTCATTGTTCCTCAACTCCCCACCCACCAACCCCCAACCTATGTCATCATACACTTCTGCAATAGTGTAGTGGGCAGAGCATTCGCCTTATAAGCAGTCATTCCTGGTTCGAGTCCCACTGCAGCACATTCCATTTAGGTTGGGAGGGTGGCTTAATGGCTAAGGTGTTTGCCTTACAAACACAAGGTGCAGAGTTTGAGTCTCACAAGGGATAATTGGCTAGGCTTAAAATGGCTCTCAAGGGCAGTTAGCTTAGTACTAAACTATGAACCTATGAACCTAAAAAAGAATGAGATGCTATAAGACACCACAATGTCTTGTATGGAGATTGGAGCTCCATATATTGCTTTCCTTTGTTAGAAACATTATTCTAATATTTAGTACTTATGTCATCTAGCAAACAAGATCTGAGGTATGTTAGGGGTTGGTGTATTGTGGGTAGGAAGGAGCTCAAGAGTTGCAGTTGGCCACAAGCTACAGTAATAGCCGAGGTTCAGATCCAAACACAGTGGTTGAGGAAGAATGAAAATGGACAATACAGATGGAATGTTATGGTAAGTACATAACTTCTTTTTTTTTTCTTTTACACAGCACAATATGAAATATAGGTGATTTCTCATTCAGACAGAGTCAGATCTTAAAGTATAGCCTCCCTACTTTTCCTCTGATTAAGAGACTGCTGTTCAACATAAAGCAAGCTATAGGCATCCTAATTCTTACTGCTTTTCCATAGCCAAGACAGCCAGGATGCTATCTGCTAATGAGCTTGATCATTCAGCTGTGGCCATTACCTCTTCGTTGATCCATTTGTGACACTATAACATGGTTATAGAGGATAGAAAAAACAAATTAACCTTAAAGGGTCTTCTGCCGACTTCCTTTTTGGAAGCTGTATCTGAGGCTCCCCTCCCCTAAAATAGCTTCCAAGGATGCTCCAAAAAAGTCCCCAAAAATGTCAGGTTATTCAACTTCATCAAAGGAGCCTCCACTAAAAAAATCCAAGTTGGATCTGAAGCTATCCAGTTCCAAGATTTCCTCAGCACCCCCTAAAATGTCTTTGGATTAAAGTACTCCATCTCCAAGGGTACTTCCACAGGTCCGATATTCTCCATCTATAGAACCAGTTCCATCTGGAGTCCTGTCTCCCTTCATAGAGAGACGTCAGTCCAAGTCACCATCTGTTGCTTCATCTGGTGGTTCTAGTAGCCTCACTGAAGCCGACATGGATACAATGATGAAGAAGCTTCTCTCGGCACAGATACAGATGGATGTTCTCCTGGCTCTGACCACCTTGGATCAGGAAGTCTTCACTGCCTCTACCCTTCCAGTAATGGCTCCTTTTCCAATTCAACACTTCTTTTCGGAGTCCTTGGATCTGAGCTTGCTGAGACCACCTGGATCAGACCCAAGAGTACTGGTGTCCTCAGATTCGAATGTTTCTCCAAGTGGCTCTTGAAGCCGAAGTGCTCTGGTCAGACCCGAGGTGTTGGAGTCTATTCCTAAGGTTTGGAAGCCATCTCTGCTCCTTGGAGCCTTGGCCCTGGACAGCTTGGCTCTGGCCTCTGCCTTGATGGGCTTCCTTCTCCTCGAGGTGGTCTACCTTTGAGGTAGTGGAGAGAGTCTTCTGTGCTTCAGCAGGATGGATGGTCTCTCCCCCCTCGGATTTTCCTTCAATGTCCATTGTGAATCTGTGACAAGAGCCTCAACATTCGACTCCACAGGGGCAGCCAGTTCAACCCCTCCAGACTACTCAGCAGGGTATTACCATTGCTTCCGATGCTTTCCAAGAACATCCCACCAAGGAAGTGTCCCAGAAAAGAAAGTGCAAAAGGAGGCACTTAGATTTCCCTCAGGAATCTATCACAGAAGACACAGATTTTGACAAAGGGGAAGAATCCTCTAAATTCTGGAGATCCTCAAGCAACTGGGTGGCTGGTCCTCTCAAAATTCTTCCCCAGAGGAATCAGTGGCAATTGGATCTGTCCCATCTACCTCCTAGGTAACTCTGTCCACTGATGAGCTCGTTGATTTGATCTCTCAGCAGGAGTGGAAGGAACCTAATGCAGTAGAACCTATCACCAAGAGACCAGACCAAATTCTGGTACCTCTGACAGGAAGGGAACACTGGAGCAAGGGAATACCAGTAGATGCCATGATCATGGTGGCAGCCACAAAGAAGGAGCTTGCAGAACAAAGTTCCACTGTCCATCCCCCTAACAGAGATTCAGGCCTTTGGACAAGTTTTGGAAGTATTCAGTAACCTTTGCTCTTAGGTCACTGAACTACTTGGCATATTTCGAAAGGTTAGAAAGAGATTTTATTAAGTAATTGTCAAATACTCTTTCAGGGACCACTACTACAAAGACTCAAGCTTCGGTAGCCTCGCAGTTGGTAAACCTTCTGTCAATCTCAAACTCATCCATGAGGCTTATCTCTCATGCAGCTGAGGGTACCTCAGTGGCAGCAGGTTCAGGCATCTCAATAAGAAGACATGCCTGGATGCACTTATGTGATTTTGCATAGCCCTTTGAGTCTTCTTTTGTCAATGCTCCCTTTGACAGATCTTCCTTGTTTGGCTCCAGAGTGAAGGACACACTCTCTTCACATGTGAGAAAGATGGAAACACTGTCTCTGCTGTAGGAGTATGTTTTTGACCCCTCGAAGGACTTTTTCTAGGAACCAATGAGGGGGACAGAAATGTGGTTCAAAAAATCTCAGGGTACTTTCCAAGATCACCGTGGAGATGGTTCCCCCAGAGGCAGACGGGGGAACACTATTGGAAGAAGTCACCAATGTGGCACAAGTGATCCAGAAAACCAGGAGTCTACAGACACTTTTTTGACAGACCCTACCAATGCTCCTGAAAGGAGACCCGATTTTCCCCCTCTGGAGGCAATTTGGGGTCATTTATCCCTGCACCAGACAACCTGGCTAGATATCACAAAAGACACTTGGGTGCAGAGGATTATTTCCAGAGGTTATATAATTCCCTTTTCCCTTCCACCTCCACTCTCACAAAAAAATTCCCAGTGTTCCACCCAATCAGAGGAAAGCAGCAGCACTGGAAATACAAAATCTGCTAGAAAAAAAGTCACCCAAGAAGTCCCACCAGATCAGAAAGGATACAGAACTTCCTCAAGATTATTTTTAGTTTTAAAGAAAACAGGGGACTGGAGACCAATTCTTGATAAAGGAACTTGAGCAAGTCAGTTTGACACTCAAAGTTTCAGATGGTCATGGTTCAGTCGATTCTGCTATTCCTACGCAAGGACGATTGGATGTGCTTAATAGACATTCAAGCTGCATACTATCACATAAAAATGAACAGGCAGTCCAGAAGGTTTTTATGCTTCCAGACGTGAGCCAGTCATTACTAGTTCCGAGCCCTGCCCTTTGATCTCACCACAGCCCCCAGAGTGTTCACCAAATGCATGGCAGTGGTGGCAGCTCAATTGAGTATTTAGATGACTGGCTCATTAATGCTCCTACCAGGCATCTATTCTTAATAATGAGGGACGAGATACTCCAAACTTGCTCCATTCTGACGATTACAGTAAACTACAACAAATCTCAGTTGCAACCATTTCAAACACTGGAATTTATAAGAGCAAATTTCAGTACAGTATCTGTGACAGCTTCACTTCCCCTAAACAGAGTACAAACATTAAGATTCTAGGTCACAAAAATTATTTACAACACCAAAATTTCAGCCCGATTGATTCTTCAAGCCTTGGGGTCAATGTCAGTGGTCATTATTCTTGTTTCCCTGGCAAGATATAATTTGAGAATTCTTCAGTGGATGCTAGCATCCCAGTGGTCAAGTCTTTATCAATGCATGTCAGTTCAAATAAGGATCACACAGGCATCCGAGAAATACCTTTGGTGATGGAAAGGTCAGATCAGCTTTTGTAAGGCAATCCATTCATCCTCCCTCAACCCCAGGCCATAGTGACCACGGAAGCATCCCATATTGGGGGTGGGCACTTCCTAGGAAGGACAGTCAAAGCCACATGGTCCCCAAAAGAGGCCAATTTACATGTAAATTTCCTGGAGATGAGAGCAGTGCTTTTAGTGTTGCAAGCTTTTCAGGATGCTCTACCTCTGGGGACATTTGCGATCCAAACTGACATGTCAGTAGTTTGGTATATCAACAAACAAGAAGGAATCAGGTCTTATCCCTTGTGTCAAGAAGCACTGACAGTGTGGCAGTGGGCCATCTCATCCAACCATTTTCTGATAGCAATGCACATTCTGGGGAAGTCCAGCATGATAGCGCACAAATTGAGCAAGTCCATTTTACTCCTCACGAGTGGTCTGTCAAGAAAAAAGTGACGTAAGCAATGGGGCCAGCCTTGCTGCCATCTTTTTGTTTCTCTCCTAAACAACCATTGCAGCATTTTGTTGCCCTAATCCCCCCAATGAGGAAATCACTGAAGGACATTCTGCTCCATGATTGGCCCTTCGGTCTTCTCTATGCTTATCCACCAAACCCAATGATTCCCACATTTCTACAGAAATCTGCAAGGTTGAAGAGCAAAGTCATCCTCATTGCACCTTACTGGCCTTGACAGGTCTGGTTCCCTTTTCTTTGGCCTCCTTATCTTTACCTACCTTGGATTCTGGATCCAGTTCCAGATCTACTGTCTCATCTAACAGGTATGATTCATCTGGACATCCCAAACCTCAATTAATAGCCAGACAACCTATGCTGTTGTCCCGTCCATCAAATACTTATGTCTTCCCATAAAGCTTCCACTAGGAAAATCTACAAGAGTAAGTGAAAGAGGTTTGTTTGTTGAGTGCATCAAAACATATTGATCCATTTTCAGCCCCTACACGAAGTGTCCTAGAGTTTTTGGCAGAAATTTTTAATGAGGGAGCTAGGTCTTCTACCATTAAGCAGCAGTCTCTAACTTTCATGTAAGAGTTGACAATTCTTATTGCCGCTACAAATATATCCAAGGCTTTCCTAAAAGGTACTATTTTACTTAGACCACCTTATAACGATGCTTCTTCTCCATGGGATTTGATTCTTCTGTTGCAGGTCTTAAACCATTCCCCCTTCAAACCAGCAGCAAAATGTGAATTTACATTTCTGACCTGGAAGACAATATTTTTAGTAGCTATTATCTCTGCTAGGAGAATTTCAAAACTTCAAGCATTATTCTCTAAATGTCCTTACTTGATTTTCCACAAGGATAGGTTGACATTAAGAATCAACCCTTGCTTCCTTCATAAGGTGATGTCAGAATTTAGTATGAATCAGTTTATTAACTTGCCTGTTTTCTTCCCAAAATTTGAAATCAAAGGTGACTATGTTACATTTGCTGGATGTTCACAGACAGTTACATTTCAACTTACAAAGAACAAAAGGGATTAGAAAATCTGATCACTTATTTGTATCCTTTGCAGATAATAAATTATGCAAGTAAGTTACAAAAGTAACATTGGCAAGGTGGATTACTGATTGCATAGCCTATGTCTATAATAAGTCAGGCATTTCATTGCCAAAACCTCTAAAAGCTCACTCCACTAGCTCAATGGCAACCTCACCAGTATTTTTATCTAATCGTTCTACAGCTGATATATGTGCAGCTGCTACTTGGGCAAATCCTCATACTTTTATTATTCATTACAAATTGTATCCGGTCTTGAGGGGAAGAGCAGCCTTTGGTTCAGCCATGCTAAGGAACATCCTTCCTTAGAGTCCACCCAGGATATCAGGTAGATGAGAACTCTGTCCCAATGGTTGAGGAATGAATGAAAATTGACAACACTCACCATAACGTTCCATCTGTGTTGTCCATTTTCATTGTTCCTCAACTCCCCACCCACCAAGCCCCAACCTATGTCATCATACACTTCCGCAATAGTGTAGTGGGCAGAGCATTCGCCTTATAAGCAGTCATTCCTGGTTCGAGTCCCACTGCAGCACATTCCATTTAGGTTGGGAGGGTGGCTTAATGGCTAAGGTGTTTGCCTTACAAACACAAGGTGCAGAGTTTGAGTCTCACAAGGGATAATTGGCTAGGCTTAAAATGGCTCTCAAGGGCAGTTATCTTAGTACTAAACTATGAACCTATGAACCTAAAAAAGAATGAGATGCTATAAGACACCACAATGTCTTGTATGGAGATTGGAGCTCCATATATTGCTTTCCTTTGTTAGAAACATTATTCTAATATTTAGTACTTATGTCATCTAGCAAACAAGATCTGAGGTATGTTAGGGGTTGGTGTATTGTGGGTAGGAAGGAGCTCAAGAGTTGCAGTTGGCAACAAGCTACAGTAATAGCTGAGGTTCAGATCCAAACACAGTGGTTGAGGAAGAATGAAAATGGACAATACAGATGGAATGTTATGGTAAGTACATAACTTCTTTTTTTTTTCTTTTACACAGCACAATATGAAATATAGGTGCTTTCTCATTCAGACAGAGTCAGATCTTAAAGTATAACCTCCCTACTTTTCCTCTGATTAAGAGACTGCTGTTCAACATAAAGCAAGCTATAGGCATCCTAATTCTTACTGCTTTTCCATAGCCAAGACAGCCAGGATGCTATCTGCTAATGAGCTTGATCATTCAGCTGTGGCCATTACCTCTACGTTGATCCATTTGTGACACTATAACATGGCAAAGTATTACATCTCAGACTCAGGAACTCTGACTCATAGGTTCATAGATGTGTACTAGGCTAACAACCACTGTGGCCTTTTTAAGCCTAGCCATGCATCCCAGATCACTGACAAGTTATGGTACCCTTGAGAAGTGTAAGCAGCAGCTTGGAAGAAGAAACATTTACAAGCTAGAACCTGGGAGATGAACCATTTACAGGCTGCCTGTGTCCATTAGAGACACAGGTGCCAAACCAGGGATGAATTTCTTGTTCCCCATCCAGCTGTCCAATCTACACTTGAATTGGGTGAGAAAGGGACCCTGCATCACATGGATGGGTTGCCACCTCCAGAGAAATGGTAATCTTTGGGATACATACCTGTCTTTCTAGCAGGTCCTATTTATACCACAGGCGAGGTTCAAGTCTTTAGAATGGGTAATTCTGGTGCTGGTTGTTATGCATATATGCATGAGATTCACCAGAGTGAGGTCCAATGATGCTTTGTGTGCCAGGCATAGATCTCCCATCAACAGCCTATAGGTGACAGAATACAGAGATAAGACTTTGAGACAGTCTGCATATGACATATTATTCAAGCCCTGTATTCTTTTAGTGAGGAACCACTGTGGGCATTCCATTTGTTAGATGTGCCTGGATAGGTATATTCTAAAGGGGGTATTCTACTCCATGATAGGTCTGATGAATCCCAGATACAGTGGAACAATGACATTCTTGAACCTAGATGCCATATCTTTGTTTCCAAGTTGTATCAGCTTCTAGGACAGAGTTTTGTTTCATAGTAGTAGTAACTTGCACTTCTCAGGTGTTTCATCTCTTGGTGGAGGTAGAAAGAGCTAATAAAATAAAATCTTATATTTAGATTCATAGGTTCATAGGTAGGTACTAAGCTATTGGCCCAAGGGCCTAAGTAAGCCTAGCCAACAAGATTCCCTGGCTTATGGCACCCAACTAAGTTAACTTCCAGTGCCCCTGTTGAGCAGAGCCACAGAAGTGATCCCCGGGGTGTATTTCCTATTTCCCATCCACTCATCAAAATCTTTCTTGAAGAGTGCTAATGAGGAGCTTTGCTTGACATAGATGGGTAGCTTGTTCCAGAGTATAGGAAGTCTCTGGGACAGGAATCTATCCCTCCAGCATGTCCTGTTTATTGTGGTGACAAGGTTTAGGTCCCTAGAGCATGTAGCTCGGAGGGATGGGGATTTCTTTAGGTGTAGCATGTCCAACAGCTCCAGGTTTAACATAGCTTTATATGTTAGGCAGATATCTCCTCGGAGTAGGCGATATGCTACAGAGTAAAGCTGGAGTTTTTTGGGACAGTCAGTGTAGGGCATCTGTTTGAGGCCAGTAATCCTCTTTGTGAGGTACTTCTGTGGCCTTTCCAGCTGTTGCATATGTCTTGTGAGGTACATTCCAAAAGGGGCATTGTACTCTATAGTGGGTCTAATGAGTGCCGAGTAGAGGGGAACAAAGATCTCTTTTTTCCTGGATAAGAACCCTTTTGTGATGAGGTGTGCCACATAGAAGGATTTCCTGACTACTGTGGCGATGTGCTTATCAAAGGAGAGACTACTGTCCACCTGGGTCCCAAGGTCTCTTATCACACATTCGGCATTAAGTAGACTGCCGTTTATGTGGTAGTTCATGGGTACAGAGTTTTTACCAGAAGGGATGACAGTGCACTTTTTGGCACTGAGCTTGAGGCCATGCCTCTGACACCAGGCATCTGTCTCTGTGAGGCCCTTCTGTAGAATGTCCACATCATTTGGGGACTCGACTATGGCGCCTAGTTTGCAGTCATCTGCGAACTTCATTAGCTAGAGGCCTTGTGTGTTAGCCTGTACTTCAGAGAAGTAGATACCAAACAGGAGAGGTCCCAGGACTGAACCCTGTGATACTGCACTTGCCACTGGTTTGAAGTCAGATTTGTAGTCTACAACTTTTACAATGTGGGTTCTGTCAGTGAGCCAGTTGGCAACCCATCTTGTGACATAGGGATTTATACCTAGTTTAGTGAGTTTAGCTATAATTCCAGAATGGGGGATGGTATCAAAAGCCTTGGTGAGGTCAAGATAGGCTGTGTGAACCACCTTACCCTCATCTACAGCTTTGGTGACTGCCTCAAAAAGTCAACCAGGTTCAGAAGGCATGATCTGCCTTTCACAAACCCGAACTGGGTGGGGTCCAGAGTTTAGAGGTTACCAGTGTTTTTGTTTATGAGTTCCATTATGATACGTTCCATGGCTTTGCAGACCAGGCTCGTCAGGCTAATAGGGTGATAGTTCCCAGGATCAGTGGTGGCTCCCCCTTTGTGGAGTGGGATAACTGTTGCTGTGTACCATTCAGTGGGCACAAAGCCTAACGTGAGATTATGATTGAACATGGTGTTTAGGTGGGGAGCTAGTTCATTCTAAAGTTCGTGTAAAATGCAGCCTGGGATGTTGTCTGGTCCCATGGATGCTGTGTTTTTGGTTTTAGAGAGTGTAGCATGTTAAGTTGTCAATCTCGCCTTCATTCTTGCTGGATGGGTTCGGAGCCGATCCTCGGCTCTGACTCGGCACTTGCTTTAGCTTGAGAACTCCTTTTACCAGCTCGAGGCAACCCTATATCCCATGATGCAAGGCGGAACTACCTCAGATCTCGTTTGCCGCTTAGCGAAAGAGGTCTCCTTTGCCAGCTGAGGTAAGTTGTTTTTTGTCAAAAACAAGCTTAGTTAGGGATTTATTTCCCCTTTTTTCCCCTTTCATAGTGTGTAGTGTGTCTACAACCCACCCTATTCCCTTATAGTTAAAAAGTTTTAAATTATTTTTTATAATTGTAAAACAGTTAAGTTAGGCCTAGACCCCATTGGTTAATCCCTTCCTGTGTGTCTGTGTGTTTGGGGATTAATTGTGTGTTTGTTGGGGTGTGTGTGACTTTCTTCCTTAGAACTATGTCAAAGGAAGGCAAGGTCTCAGGCTTCAAGAAATGTGACTCGTGCTGTCAGAAAATGTCTCTGACAGACGGTCACACTTCTTGTGTTTACTGCCTGGGGCCTTTGCACCTGCAGGACTCCTGTGCTTTGTGTCACTCTTTTAGCCAGAGAGGCCTGCAGGAAAGGAGGAATAAATTGATCCTCCGTGGCTTACTTAAGCCAGAAGGTTCTCCCTCTAAAACAGGGTCTAGTAAACCTTCTAAGCCACCGAAGGTTCAGGCTTCAGTATCCAAGCCTCCTCCGGTGGCTCCGGCTCCGTCGGAGCCGAGATCGGCTCCGGCTGGAACCGATATATCTGCTTCCAAGGTAGTGGGTTCGGCACCGATTGGTTCCGACACCCGGTCTACTGTGGCCTTGTCGGCTCCGGCTGGAGCCGACACCTTATCCAGCATCGGAGCCGAGAAACCTTCGGCTCCATCTGGAATTCAGGGGACTTCGGCTCCAATGACTTTGTCCCGAAAGAGATCTCGGTCCCCTTCATTGCAGAGTATCCACTCGGCTCCGGGGTCTCCTCTTTTGTCGGAGCGGAGCCATCGGAGCCGATCTTCGAGATCTTCCAGGCTGTCTGACCACGACTTAGAGAGGGTGGTAAGCAGGCTGTTAAAGTCGCAGGCATTGGCCCAAATGCTCCATAGCCCGTCTCAGCAGACTTCAGCTATTGTTTCACCCCTTGAACTTCCTCCTCCGACTCCCCACCAGAGTTCGGAGCCGGAGCTTCTCGGGACAGCGACTGTTTCGGCGCCGGAGCCGATACATCCTTCGGCTCCGTCGTCTTCGGCTCCAATCTCCTCCTTGAGACCTTCCTTGGAGGGATCCGGTCGTCGAGTTTCCCTTGTCGGCTCCGAGGGGGCTAGTGGCATCGGACCCTTGTCCGACCCCGCTCTCCCTCTCGGGGCTTCGGCTTTGGTAAGCTCGGCACCATCGACCTCGGAGCCTTCCCTCTCAGTGGAGCCGGGAATTCCTGTATCCTCGGATCGGGGATATTCCGGTCTCCCGGGGAGGGGAGCCTTAGAGGTGATGAGGAGTGTCCTGGCTCCTGAGCCAGGTCAACGGTCCATCCCTCTAGCTCCTCCCTCTTCGGTGCCTGTAGACACCTCTTGCCAGCCTCTTGCTCTCAGGCCCAGGGATCCATCGCCCCAGGTTTCCCCATTGGGAATTTCCTCCTCTTCCGAAGTTTCTCCTGATCCTGCAGGTGAACCCCCTCGGAAGAGGACGTGTAAGAGGAAACACACAGACTCCCGAGTCTACTACATCTGATACCGACTTAGATGAGTCGGAGGGTTCCCGATCCCCTCTGAGGATGTCTCCTTTTCAGACATCCTTGAGCTCCTCAAACAGAGGGGGAATTGGCCATCCATTGATCCCTCCGAGGATGAGTCGGTATACCTGGAGGCTTTTGGATCCCGACCCTCCACCTCCTGGGTGTCTCCGCCTTTCGACCCACTTATGCAGGTAGTGGCTCGGAAGGCGTGGGCAGCTCCAGATTCTGTGGAACCTGTCCCCAGGAGACCATCCAAGTTTATTACGGCCACTACGGACAAACAATTTCTTTCCAAGGGCGTCTCTGTGGATGCTATGGTGGTGGTGGCGGCCACTAAGAAGGAACTGGCGGATCCTTCAGTACCTGTCCATCCTCCTAACAAGGATTCTAGGACCATGGACAGGTATGGAAAGCGGATGTTTTCTTCAGCGACCTTTGCTATGTGTTCGCTGAACTACCTTTGTCACTTCACCAGGCTTCAAAGAGATATTCTCAAGGAACTGGGTGAAGTGGTCCAGGATCCTTCTGTTGCTGGGGCTCAAGAAAAGATTGCCTCACAGCTAGCAATCCTGAATTCCTTATCCAACTCCTCCATGCGGCTCATATCCTATGCGGCCGATGGAGCGAGCAGGGCCGCAGGCACAGGAGTGGCTCTTAGATGCCAAGCCTGGATGCGGCTTTGTAATTTTGCGGACCCCTTTAAGGCGTCATTCACCAATACCCCCTTTGATGGTTCGGCTTTGTTCGGACCTCAGGTGAAGGATACCTTGACCAGGTGTGAGCAGGACGGTAAAACTCTTTCTGCCGTTGGAGTCCATTTTTCCACCCCTTCTAGACCATATCCGAAGGGTCAGAAGGGAGGGAAGATGTGGTTCCGCAAAGCCCAAGGAGCTACACCGGACACACGTGGTCAGTTTACCCCCAGAGGCAGAGGGGTAACAATAATAGACGCCCTAGAGGCAGGGGGGGTCCTCAGAACCAGGGCAACAGGGAGTCTCTTCCTGAGAAGCCCTTTCAGCACCCCTGAGGTGTTGCCCGACTGTCCACCCTTGGAGGCAGTCGGGGGAAGGATTTTGCTGTACCCAGTAGCCTGGCATTCCCTCTCACAAGATATGTGGGTACAGTCGATCATATCCGAGGGTTACAAAATCCCCTTCGAAAGGTATCCCGTACCTCAACAATCCCTTCCAGACATCTCACCCGGTCAAAGGGATTTGGCAGAACAGGAGGTTTCAAAGCTCCTAGGAAAAAGAGCCGTCCAGACTGTTCCGGCAGACCAAGTAGGATCCGGCATCTACTCGAGATTCTTTTTGGTCCCCAAAAGGACGGGAGATTGGAGACCAATATTAGACCTGAGCAATCTAAACAGATTTGTCAAGAAGGCAAGATTCCGGATGGTCACGCTTCAGTCTATTCTGCCTTTTCTGGGCAAGGACAACTGGATGTGCTCTATAGACCTTCAGGACGCGTACTATCACATAAAGATTCACAGACGCTCCAGAAGGTTTCTCCGCTTCGCTAGGGACCAGTCATTACCAATTCAGAGCCCTGCCCTTTGGTCTCACTTCAGCCCCCAGAGTGTTTACCAAATGCATGGCAGTGGTCACAGCTCATCTGAGACGTCAAGGATTCCAGGTGTTTCCTTATTTGGATGACTGGCTCCTCTCCGCCACCACCAGGTGTCAGCTTCTTCAGACCAGAGACTACACTCTGCAGCTTTGCAGGAGTTTGGGAATTTCAGTAAATTTCGAAAAATCTTCTCTGCCTTGCCAATCTATCACCTTTATAGGCAGAATTAAACACCGTCAAAATGTTAGCCAGACTAACAGATCAAAGAATTCTGGACATCCAAAAATTCGTTCGGATTCTATTGCAGAGCAGCAAGGTCAAAGCCAGATTGATACTGAAGGTTCTAGGTCTTATGGCTGCGGCCATTGTTCTTCTACCACTGGCTCGCTTCCACATGCGTCTTCTGCAGTGGATGTTATTCACTCAGTGGTCGTACCACAGTCTCCCGATGAGGCACGAAATCTTAGTCACACAATCGTGCAGAACTCATATGAACTGGTGGATATCTTCCCCTCTTCTTCATCAGGGCCGACCCTTTGTTCCCCCTCCTCCAGTTGCCACAGTCACTACGGATGCCTCTCTGATCGGGTGGGGGGGCATTATCAGGGCAGGATGGTCCACGGGACGTGGCAACCCATAGAATACCATCTGCACATCAATGTCCTGGAGATGAGAGCGGTGCTTTTAATGTTGCAAGCCCTCAACGACTTTCTTCCCACGGGGACTATTGCAGTACAAACGGACAACATGTCCGTGGTCTGGTACATCAACAAGCAGGGCGGGACCAGGTCCTATCCGTTGTGTCGAGAAGCTCTCAGACTTTGGCAATGGGCAATCTCCTCTCATCGGTTTCTGATAGCAACGCACATTCCCGGCAGGTCCAACCTCTTGGCGGACAGGCTGAGCAGATCCATTCTGATGCCTCACGAGTGGTTTCTCAATTAATCTGTAGTGGATCAGATTTTTCTGAAGTGGGGCACTCCTTGTTGAGATCTTTTTGCTACACCTCAAAACAACAAGTGCCCCGATTTTTTCACCCTTTTTCCCCTTCCAGGCCAACCCCTGAGAGACTCTCTAACCCAGGATTGGCCCCGGGGACTTCTGTACGCTTTTCCTCCTTTTCCCTTGATTCCACAAGTCATTCAGAAAGCCACCGTTTTGAGGGCCAAGTTGATTCTCATTGCCCCTTATTGGCCTCGACAAATTTGGTTTCCATCTCTGCATCGTCACCTCCTGGTGCAGCCCTGGCATCTGGACCCAGTTCCGGATCTCTTGATCCACCAGTCGGGTCAGCAGCACCGGGCCATTCATTCTCTCAACCTCACTGCTTGGTTGCTCCACTTCCTTCCCTAGCCAGGCTTCCGATGATCTCTGACTCAGTCAGAGACATCTTAGTGTCTTCTTTAAAGTCGTCCACTAGAACTGTTTATGCTAGCAAGTGGCGACGTTTTTCTATTTGGGCAAATTCCAGGAATATTGATCCCTTTACTGCTCCTGTACATTCTGTTTTAGATTTCCTGGCTGAAGTTTTTCATTCAGGATCTTCTTCATCTACAGTTAAAGTTCAACTGGCTGCTATTTCCAAGTATCATGTTGGCTTGCATGATAATAACATTATGTCTCATAGATTATGCAAGGCCTTTCTGAGAGGAGTTTTTCTCCTAAAGCCGCCGATAAAGCATCCTCCTCCGCAATGGGATCTAAATTTAATGTTGGCATCCTTGATGCTACCTCCCTTTGAACCGTCTGCTTCATGTTCTTTGAAGTTATTAACCTGGAAAACTATATTCTTACTGGCTGTCACTTCAGCAAGAAGGGTTTCCGAGATTCAAGCTCTCTGCATTCGTTCCCCTTACTTGGTTTTTCATAAGGACAGGGTATCCTTAAGAACGAACCCGTCCTTTCTCCCCAAAGTTGTGTCTCAAACCAATATTAACCAATCTATAGATCTACCAGTCTTTTTCCCAAACTATTCTGACAGAGCTGAACAAAAGCTTCATTTTTTGGATGTCCATCGTCAGCTCAGGTACTATTTGCATAGAACTAAACAATTCAGGAAATCGGACCAATTATTTGTCTCCTATGCAGAAAACAGGATAGGTCTTCCAGTTTCTAAAGTGACCTTATCCAGATGGTTGACTTCCACCATTTCCTATGTGTACTCTCTCAGAGGCAAGCAGCTACCTTCTAAACCAAAAGCACACTCAACCAGGAGTCTATCCACTTCTGCAGCCTTTCAGGATAGACTACCCATTGATACCATTTGTGCAGCAGCTACTTGGGCCACGCCTCATACCTTTGTCTCTCATTACAAGTTAGACTTGGCCTCCAGAGACAGGGCCAGTTTTGGTTCCACAGTTCTCAAGAGTCTGTTCCATTGAGCCACCCGGGATACAGGTGCTAGGGACGTGGTCCCATCCAGCAAGAATGAAGGCGAGGTTGACAACTTAACATTTAGAAGTTATGTACCTACCATAACGTTCCATGTTAGTTGTCTTCTCTCGCCTTCTTTCTTGCGTCCCTCCCTCCTTCCCCCTGACCTGGACAGATCTTGAAAAGTTCCTATCAGGTTGTTTCCTCCTGAGCCTTCATATGAGGACTCTTATTATGAACTTGGTTTTCCTAATTATGTTAGGTTAGTCCTTAGCAGGGTAGGTTTGCTACCAAATGAGATCTGAGGTAGTTCCGCCTTGCATCATGGGATATAGGGTTGCCTCGAGCTGGTAAAAGGAGTTCTCAAGCTAAAGCAAGTGCCGAGTCGGAGCCGAAGATCGGCTCCAAACCCATCCAGCAAGAAAGAAGGTGAGAGAAGACAACTAACATGGAACGTTATGGTAGGTACATAACTTCTAATTTTATCTGCATAGATGTGATTACAGGGACTCTGCATTCTTCCTGTATAGATATGGGCCCTTTAGGGGATGAGAGGAGGGTAAAGTTAGCACTGAACCTATCTGCCAGAATGTTGGCAATATCAGTTGGTTCTGTAATTTTCGTACCGTTGTGCTGTAACTCAGAGCCGATCTGTGTGTTGCCATTGAGATTCTTGACATAGCTATAGAATGCTTTGTGGTTGCACTTAGAATCAGTGGCAATTTTGTTTTTATCGCTAGCGTTGCAGGATCTTATAAGGGATCTCAGCTTTTTACTGAGGCTGACCAGGGAGCTCCTCCACTCATGGGATTTTATTCTCTTTTGCAACAGTTTCTTCCTCCTGTTGTAGAGTTTGGTTATGGCAGGAGACCACCAGATTGGCTTCCTTTTTTTGGAGGATAGCATCTAGGTTCTGTTTGGGATATCACGATCCATGCACTCATGTAAGTGCTTATAGAGTGCATTTGTGTAGGACTCAGCAGTCGTAACTGCTTTGCCCATCTGCATGGGTGTCATGAAGTTTGCCACTTCTCTCTCAAGAAGCATGAAGTTGGCTTTGGAGAAATGTTTTACAGTGGTTTCCTTAATGGTGGGTGGGTGTGGGATGTGGATATCTAGGGTGATTAGCTTATGGTTGGATCTGACCAATGAGGAATTGATTTCAGGTGTGGAACACCGGTCATTCATGTTGCCCCTGGTGGGGGTGTGAATAAGTTGATCCAGGGCACTGGAATTTATGAATTCCAGAAAACGTTGAGTGAAGGAGTTGGTACATGGGTAGTTTCCCCAATTAATGGTGGGGTAGTTGAAATCGCCCATTATTAGGGTGTTTGGTTGAACCCTAATATTTTCCAGTATATCAAGAAAAGAGGAGTGGGAATCCTGGTACATGGTGGGGGATCTGTAGCAAGCTACAATTTGGATTGCAATTTTGTCCAGAGTTAGTTGCACTTGGATAATCTCGGATGCATTATGCTGCGCAGCTAGCCTGGAGGTGTTGATATCCTTAATGAATATGGACACACCTCCGCCTTTGGTGTTCTGGTCCAGGTTAGATGGCCGAAATGTGTGGTATGAGTTATAGCCTGGTAATGCAGGGTTGCTCTCTTGAACCAGGTCTCAGTCACTGCACAGATATGTTCTCCATTTTAAGGAGTGGTTCGAGTGAGTGCATTTTGAGATTTAGACTTCTAGCATTGAGTAGCATTACCCTCTGTTTTTGCTTGCCTGCTCCTGTTACGGTGGTGAATTTGTCATTTAAACCTTGCCTAAAAAAGGCACTATAGGGGTGGCAAGAGCCTTAGCAAGTATCCAGAATTCCAGGGGCAACAGGTGCAGGCCATCTCTGGCAAAGCATCGTGGTCTGTCGACCATGTCATCCCAGGCAGACAGATACTGGATCCCTTTAGAATGACACCGGAAGCTTAGCTAATTGTTGAGGTCAATCATTTTGTCCTTGTACTGCTGTATCATTCTGGGTGATGGGAGGATGCTACTAAGGGCTAGGGTCATACCTGCCTGAGCTACAACATCAGGAGAGATCTTCCATGTCTCTTTTCATGTAGTCCAGGGAAATACGTCTCAGGTCGTTCACACCAACATGGACAATGACAGAGTCATATTTGTACTTGTTGTGGAGTGACCTAAATTCGTGGGTTATGTGGCAGATCCTGGCACCCGACAGGCAGCTGACAGTAACCCTCTCCTTGCTTAGCCTGGTGAATGGGACATCAGTGTGCCTGACTATAGACTCCCCTATGACTAGTGTGTTGGGTACGTTGGTTTGTCTTATGGGCTGTGGTTTATTGGCACACTGAATCTGTGGGCTATGTGTCATTTGGGTTGTGCTGGGGGGGTGGAGGTTGCTTGCGTTTCTGCTTTGGAGGTCTCTGTTGCTTGAGCAGATTATTATTGAGAGCCTTTGCGAATGTTTTTGTGTTTCTATATGTGGATTTGGTGGTGTAGGTTTAGTGGGACTATGTGATGAGTGTGGTGTGGTGCAAGTGGTTACCTCCTCCTCTTGACTGTCAAGTTCAGTCTTGGTTGGAGAGAGCTTTACCTCCAGTTTGGTTAGATAAGTGCATCTCTCACAGGTTGTGGTGTTGGGTGGTAGGAGGAGAGGGTTGTTTGTGTACATGAGGCAATTGCTACATTGCCTAAAGATGCCCAGATTCATCAGATAGACAGGAGAGAACACTGGGAGCTGACCCTTGGACATGCCTGAATAAAAAAACTACTTTCCTCTAGACAAGTGAGGAAAGTGAGTATAAGAGCTGTTTTTCCCTAAGCAAGTGAGGAAAGTTAATACAAAAACTGTTTTCCTCTAGGTAAAGAGGAAGGTTGAGTGCTGTAGTAATTTGTAGCTTATTTAGTGCTAACAAGAAGTTCTGAGCACGAATAAGCAAATTCAAGTGCTAAAACTAAGAATCTGTACCTGTATCTTGTGGTAAATAGGCTACCTAGTGCTTACCACTCCCACCGATAAGCTAGAATGCTTCCCTCAAACACAGAAAGGCTTGGTGGGCTCAGAAGCTTACAGACAGTCCTGGATACAGCAAATATGTATCTGGACTAGACTAGTTACCGGAAAGGTGGGAAACAAGCACAAACACAGGCTTTTAAACCAGAAAGTTGAAAGTGATGGAAAAACTGCCCAAACGGCCAATAAACTACAATTTCTGGGCCAGAAACCACTCTTGTGGTAGATAGGCTACCTAGTGCTTACCACTCCCAACTGATAAGCTAGAAGGCTTCCCTCCAACACAGAAAGGCTTGGGAGGCTCAGAAGCTTAGAAAACAGTCCTGAATACAGCAAATCTGTATCTGGACTAGACTAGTTACAGAAAAGGTGGGAAACCAGCGCAGTGAGAGGTTTGTTTCTTGCATTGTGTCATAAGGTTTGAATCCATTATATTGTCTCATCCTAAGATTATTAGACTGCCTATGTGATTTTTGATTCCAGTTTAATATATTCATCCATTAAAAGTCTATGTTTTAGCAGTATATACTTGTTTATGCCTGGCTATGCGGCATAGAGGGATGTGGCCTTGACTGCGACCCAGGCATTCAGGTTTGATTAGAGGACCCATCACTAGATGAGCTAAGCAGGTAGGGAGAGGAGTGAAGAGGTATTGCCCCTGTCCTCTACCAAGGGGGAGAAGAGAAGGTTATGTGTGCTTGGTGATACCACAAGGAAATACAGTGCATTCTGTAGAGACTGGAAAAAACATTTCTGTGCTTCTCAGAAAGGGTGGGACTGTTTGCCAGCAATGCCCCTCTCAGAAATGAGGGATGACCCGTACAGACAGCCTGTTACATGTCTCTATTCAGCTGCTTAGCTGAGCATGTATGGGGGATAGGGTCCTAAGCAAAACAATCATCAAACCACCCATGATGGCTGCCTTAATGATGCCCCCTGTCAACTGACTTTTGCCTTCTGTGATGAGGGAGTGAATGGTTTGATTGGTGGAGAGGGAGCTGAAGACTGGCAGGCAGCAGAGGCAAAGAAAGCAGAGAAAAAATATCTGCTTGTTTACCAACTTTTCCTCAGATTGTCTCACATCTTTCCATAAAGGCCTTCCTTAATTACAATTGAAATCTCCATAAAGACTTATTTCTGCTTTGTGGGATTTGATTTATATCTTTCCTTAAAAGCACATGTCCTTGCTACCATAACATCTGGTAGAATTCCAAAGCAACAAGCCATCTCATTTTACACAAAAAACAGTGTCCATCAGTTTTTTTTTGCTACTTAAAGTCATATCAGCAGTGTCTTTCCACCATGTTTTCAACTTCCAGTGTTTTATCAAGCTAACAGAATGATAGAAAACATTATTTGCATCTTTTGGCTGTACTAAAATGACTCTAGTATTATAGTAGGAGAAGAATATTAGTCAGGAAAACTGAACAACTTTTTGTTTCATTCAAGAAAGGGAAAGGAGGCCTACAAGTCATTTAGTATATGCTGCCTAAATATCTGGCAGATTACATTTCCTTTTTTTTTTCCCAAAAAAAATCTTTATTAAATGTACACATATGACAAAGGCAATCTTACATTTATATAAATGAAAAAAATACAAAATGATATCACTTTAGATGCAAACTGTTTACATCACAGACACCACTGAAACAACCAACTGTAGTTGTAAACATTATAAATCACTTATAAACCATCCAGTCATTGTCAGTTATATGGCTCGTTCAAATCCTGCCTCTTAAATCTCATTCCTGCAGTGCATATATTGTTCCCACAATTCCCATTTTTTCCTATGTAGTTTGCTTCTTCCCCTTTCTAAAGATTTCTATTCCAGTTGTTTTATCTTTGTTACTGTATTCACTACTTCTAATAAAGTTGGTCTAGACTTTGATTTCCATTTTCAAGTTAATGCTTTTCTGGCAGCCACCATAATTAGACTCAGCAAGGTTTTACTAATTACATTGCCTTTTGTTGTGACAAATATAATATAAAGGATTATGATCAAGTCTTCAATAATAACCCTTTATTATGTGTTCGAGACATGGAAGCAAAAAACACTCAAGGTAAATCTTCGCATCCATGTTGAGAACACATAATAAAAGAGTTATAATTGGTGAATTTATCATAATTCTTTGTAGTGCTCCATGTACTGCTAGTTACAGAAAAAGTGAAGTATTTTACCATTTTTAAAAGGCTTTGAAAGTTGGTAAAGCACTTAGTGCCATCAGACAGCAGGCAGAAATTAAGTGCTCCTGTGTCGAACTAAAGGTTTTAAGAGCTGTTAGACACTTTGTTCCATACCTGTCAACTGTGAAGAAATTTGCAGTGTGTTCCTGATTTTCCTCTGTAGTTTTGCTCTCTCTCTCATAAAATTATTGATTTTCTGGTAAATCACTGAGGATTACAGTCAGTCAGACATTAGAGGTTCATATTTCTTATTGTTCAAAATTAGGGTTACCATATTTGGTAGTATGTAAGAGAGGATGAAAAAATATTGTTAGGGCTGAAGAGCAAAAAAAAAAGGTCTTTAGTCTTGTCTTTAATGCATTTCAGAATTAAAGACAAGTATTCCGTGTTTGGGGATTTTTGATTGGCCCGTATGCCAGTATACGAGCCAATCAAAAACTCACACAGCGGACCCTCTTCTGTTCAATGCAGACCATCAAGCAGTTCCGCATTGAACAGAGCTCCGTTTTTTGATTGGCTCATATATTGGTATATGAGCCAATCAAAAAAAAAACAAAGCAGAGGAAAGACTTCGAAATAGGGATGTCTGGTTTTTGAAAATTCTGCGATTTGTCCAGGATTTAAAACCCGGACAAATCGCAGAATTTTTAAAAAACGCCCAGACAGGAGCCTAAAAAAAGAGGATGTGTCCGGGGAAACCCAGACGTATGGTACCCTTATTCAAAATATACATGCTGATGCAAAACTTGCTGTCATATTAAATCTTTAGTGAATTAAAGTCATATTTTAAAAATGTCCCAGATTTTGGGCATTTGTCCAGATGTCTAGAGCAAAGAAGGTTGGAGGTGTGATACATTGTCACACTTTTTCTTTGCAAGTGTGGCAGAGCACTGTCCACTGTCAAACCCCAGCTTGAGACCTGATCTTAGCACTTAGAGGTGCTTAACAAAAGCTTGTTAGGGACCTCTCTGACATCAGAAACATGCTTATTAACAAACTTGCATTTTCCCCATTTTGGAGCATAATTCTTGCAGTGCTTGTACTAAAAACTTTAACAAGATACAGTAAGAGCATATTGCAGTAGGACAGTTTGGATCCTACCACATACTCTGCAGAACACATTTTCAACAAACTCTTAAAGTTGAATGTAATTTATTGGGGGTAGGACTGGATTTAACATTGTTAAAGATAAAGGTGAAAAGCTTTAGTATTAACATCTGAATCAGTCCTTAAAGGAAAACTCCACATTGAAACTCAAAAAAATGTATAATTTCCTTGTATCTTTGTTTGCTATGCTATTTTAATGCATCAAAATCACTCCAGGTGCTTCCTATAACATTTTAATAAATATTTCCACAAAATGGCTTACATGGTGCCTGCCATATTAACATGATCTTGCTTTAGTGCTTTCTAGTCCCCTTCCCAGAATCCATTTCAAGTCCTCTTTGTATGAGTCATGCTAGATATAAGGAAGTGGTGTTGTCTTCCAAGTCCATTGAGATACATTGGCAGCAGTGCGAGTCACAGGCATCTTACATACCTTCTATAGTAGGAGTGCTTGCATTTTTTTCTTGGATGACCGTTGTATACATTTATCTCAGAGCTTGTTTTAGGCTATTATACAGCTCCAGCCAAAGAATGTATGTAAGTTGCAGGCTTTTGTAAGGATTGTCATTTTGTATTGTTGTGCTGTGAGCAATGACAGACTCTCCTTCCTGATGTATCAAAGCTGTCTCTACAATCCAAGAGCTGTTAATCTGCACTTCAAAGAACTGGTTCTGCTACTCAAAAGGTCTGCTGCAGTAGGAAGAATAGTTACTTTTTTATCCTGAATATGGAAAATTTTGCTAATATGTTTGCTGTTTTTACTCAAAAGTATTTTATAAGCACAGCATGAAAAAATACAACTTATCTGTTCTCGAAATTGCATTATGATATTTTTTAAACTAGAGCATAAATGCCTTCATGCATTACACTTTCTCAATTCTGCTGCATTGGTGTCATTGGTTTCGTAAATTGTGACTAACACTTCATCAAAACCGTGACAAATCAGTAGTTCTTTGTGCAAGACTAGCACTACTTCATATAAAACTGCTCAGTTACTGAAAATACTTCATTCAAATAAATCACTATACAAGAAAGTGTGCAAAAACATGTGCCATTTAAGATGTCTGTCTCCCCATTACCCCCCCCCCCCGCACTGATAAATCTGCACAGATCAGGACTGTTCTTTAGAAAGACAGGCAGTAAGCCTATCAGCTAGGTGCACTGACACTGTTTCTCTTCCTCTCTGCAGTAATGGCAGTGTAAAACAGTTTCGCAACGTTCTGCCTTTTTAATAGCAGCTGAGATTGTGGGCAGTAGCTATATATTTGTATTTAGAAAAAATAATGTGAATGTAGACATTTACATGTTTGTTTATTGATTAATTAATTAATTTATTTATTGGCATTTCATAACCTAGAAAGTCCAACTAGGTAGGTACCCATTTTCAGTGGAGGGCCAGGGAGAAAAGCTCTAAAGTATTACAAAAATATTTTAAAAGTAATAATTTTATAGTCTTCAAAAAATAATACAAAAACATCTGCAGTTTATTTATACAAAATTAGACATAATGTGAAAACATTGGTTAAGAATAGATACAACTTTTATGGCCATTTATTTATTATTTATTTATTTGCTATTTGATTACCGGGAAAGTCTAACTGGCAACAGGACCCATTTTCAGCAAAGGCCTGAGGAGAAAAGCTCCACAGTAAAAATAGCATGATTAGGAAGGTGTAAAACAAGTAAATAACAATAGCATATCATGCATAGAATCACAAGAGAAGACAGCACAATTAGGTAGAATTAAAAGCAAATGCAACACAATTAGGTAGTATTAAAAGCAAACACAGTACAAATAGGTAATATTAAAAGCAAATACATAACAGTATCATATCTATATAGCTAAAATAGTACAGTATACTAAGAGGGTGTTGCCCTAGATGTTGAACAGAGCCTACTATATTTCATGTACAAGGTGTAAAGATGCTTGGACTAACAGAAATAAGAATAGTATGTATCAGATTATATGAAAGTTGTAAGCAGTAGTGATAAGCAGAGGTTGGGCTGTATTAGTAAGAGCATGGGGTAGGGGGAGGGTAGTTATTCTGATATGGGGCAAGGGCATAACCCATTACTGAATATGTCGTTTTTGATTTTTTTTTTTTTGAAGTTATTAGTGTTACTTGTAGTCCTGATAGCATGTGAGATGGTGTTCCAGATTTTGGCTATGTGACATGAGTACAGTGACTCTCCTGCAGTGTCATTGGGTTTGTATACTTGAAGTACTGATTTATTACTGGAACGCAGTATACAATTATTGGAATATGATTGCAGTATATGTTGGAAGGCAAGACTCTTTTAGGGTTGTATTTGCTATTGTTCTAAATGTTGTTACAGTATAGTGTTTTTTGTCTTCATTTATTTACATTTTAGTGCAGTTGCAGAACATTCTGAAGTGTTCAAGATATTGGAATGTTTTATATTTTTGCCATTCTTCCCACACCTTTTCTCTATCCTGCAATAGCATGACAATCTTTTTGGATAGCCAAATTGCATTATTTGTTTTAGTCTATTCCTTCTAGGAGGTGCAAGGCTATTTAGGAAAGTTGTATTGAATTCATTTATAGCATTATCTAAGTGGAATATATTTAGGATGTTCCAATTAATAGGTGATAGAGTAGTGATGGATATTTTGGGGTTAAACCATGGACAGGTCTTGTGTTGTTGTATAAACAAGCTGTTTAAGTGGATGTGTGAGATGTCTAACTGTGTAGATTGGGAGATGGTTGCTGACAGACTCTGACACTTTATCTGTGGTGGTGAATTTACTAGGGTATAATGATCCAGTCTATCAAAGAATTTGTTGTCTTGCTATAATGTGTGGAGCTATTAATTAGTTGTGTGAAACCATATAAGTTTGTGTGTAGGGGAGTTATATGTTATGTCCAGCAAATTGATATTGACATCACCTAGTAGTGTTTTTTTCTTGTGGAATTGTTATGGATATCCAATGTAGAATTCCATTGTAGCTGAACTGTCACCAGGAGGGATGTAAAGGACAGTAATACATGTTTGTTTATTTTTAGGAAAGTAAAAATAAGCTCTTGTGCGTTTAATACAGATGTACACATTGAAATTGTTAAATTGGGGTGTTTCAAACACTCCCTGTCTTGCATGAGTAGGTCCAGTCTGTGAGGTAGTTGGTGGTAACTACCCTTGGCCATTTACAAAAGAAGGGAGAACCACTTGTAGCCACAACCAGAAGGGATTCACAATAATAGTCTTTTAGAGAGTCCTTTTAAATCTTCAGAATGACCCTGGAGATTGCTGAAAAGAGTGGTAAAGTATACAGGAACCTTCCTGTACAAGGAAATGAAATGCATCTGTTCTTTAGGCCTTCTTGTAAGGAGTCTTGGAGTACAATTATGCCAGTTGTTTATTGTGAATGGAGGCACATAGATCTATCTGATTTGTTCCACACAGCTGGATTAGTTCATGGAAGACCACCTTTCTTTGATTTAATTTCCATTTGTGAAGGTCTGTCCTGATTCTGCATAGCTTGCCTGCCACACGATGTTGCTCTATGGGATGTAAAATGCCTGTAAAGCAAGATTTTACTGAAAAGCTATATCCCAGGCTATCATGGCTAGTCTTCTCAGAATGTAAGATCTGGTCCCACCCCCTGTCTGTATGCCGCATTACTGTGGTGTTTTCCTTAACTACTTGTAGTGGTCCTGCAGACTATAGATCATTGAGAGACTTGAGAGCATTTATTAATGCCAACATCTCTTTTACGTTTGCATTTTGGTCTTGTCTTTTTTTTTCTTCCCCAAAGGCCCTGCACTTTTTACTCCCATAGATACCACTCTCCAAGCAAATTCTGAGGCATCTGTAGTTACAGACTCTGCTGGCATTGTGACAACCATTTGGAGATAGTCTGCTATTAACCTGATGAAGTTGATTCAAATGGAGCAATAGTTAATTTTTCCAAAACAAAGTTGAGGAACTTTATACAATCTATCTGCTTTCTTAGGAGCAGCAGGCTAGCGAGTCTTCTATTAGCATGATGAAGTTGATTCAAATGGAGCAATAGTTAATTTTTCCAAAACAAAGTTGAGGAACTTTATACAATCTATCTGCTTTCTTAGGAGCAGCTAGCTGTCAGCAAAGTTTCAGGCTGCAATAAAACATCTTACAGTGCTGGAAGAACAGGGGGAACTGGAGTAGGTTCAGCAAATTCCAGTTGTAATAAATCATAATATTTCTTCAAAGTCAGTAGGATATCATTGTGCTCCCACTGAAACAACTGATTCATTTTTATATGGTTTCAGAAGAATAAAATCCTTGTAAGGGACTGTCAGGAAAAACACCCCTCTCACGACTCAGAATCAGTTACCTGAGGAGAGAAAACAGAAATTGTCTGCTCACAATCATTTTCCTGTACAGTATCTAGAAAAATCTTCAGAAACTGATGAATTTATCTTCCTTTTATCAAAAATAGAAGGCCAATAGCCTGAACTAAACCTTGAGCCTGCAGACTGAGAAAAATCCAATTGTAAGATATGCTGGGAAATAGGGATTTCATTCTGCTCCCACTGAAACTAATCTTTCATTTTAGTTATAGTTCCAGAAAAGATAGCTCTCCTGGAGGGAAACCTGAAGAAATACTTTTCTCAGAATCAGAATCTTCAGCCTGAAGAGAATTCAGTGAAGAAAAACACTTCCATTCCAGTCTTTCCTCTTCTGACTGGGAATCAGTGTCAAAAAAAGAGTGCATACTTCTTTTTCTATTTGTAGTCAGTGAAGGAACAGAATGCAAAACGCTGAAGTCAGAAAGTAATCCTTTGGCAAAACTCAGCAAGACATCTCTGTTCATAGCGAGAGAAACAGAAGTCACTCTGTTAACTCTTTGCTTTCTTTTCCTGGAAGACCCTCTGGAAAAAGACCAATCCAAGGCAGGGGCACTAACTCAAAAATCAGGCTGATTAGCCTATGTGGTAAGACTTCACTCACTCCTTCCTCCGAGACTAAAAGTGTGTTCTACCATGCCCAGTGAGGACAACCCAACAGCCACAGCGAGCATCTCTTACTCTCGGTCCTTTGTGGCTTTCAGAGGAGCTACACCAGAGAAACTGAGGGAAAAGGATGAGCAGTCCAAAGAACAAGGTCTGGTCACAGTAGAGCCATCCATTGGTAGCTGAGGCAGTGAAGGAACCATCCTAACAATGAAGATTCCTGAAAAATGTTGTTCTTGCAGATGGGGGAATGAAGAACTGAGGACACCAGTAAATGCTACATGGCTAGCTGAGCCTGAAATATGGGTAATTGAGTCTCTGTGAGACAGAGGCTCTAGAAAGAAAACTAATAATTTTGAGGTAAAACTTGCAGTGACTGTCCTCAAAAGTAACATTTCCTGCCCTGATTAACACTTATTCTCTACAGTAATATAGGAAAGTTAGAAGAAAAAAATAGTTTTATATTTTTTACCCAAGCATTTTCCAAGTGAAAATCCATTACATGATATAACTGTCTATGAAATAACATTTCCTAGCATAAAATATAAATATTAAAAGAAAAAAAACATTTTTTTTCAGAAAAAAATATCATTCACCAACCATCAGTTCCACAAAGCTTGTAGAAGGAGCACACTTCAGTGGCAAACTCTGAAGCTTTTGGCTCCCTAATCACAGTTGTTATGCAGCTTTCCTCAACCCCCACAGTGGTTAAGATGCATGTAAGGCGCCCTGAAGCTTTGAAGACTGCCTGGTCATATCCTTGGCAGAATATTACCCATATGGCTTAGGCTATTGCAACAGTCATCTGTTATCTATTATCTACTGTTAAGGTAAGTTTACTTACACAACTGTACCTTACTGTTATTAATGGCTGATACAACACAGTTTCAATGTAGACTTCAAAAAGATTTTCCAACTTAAATAAGCAGTACCGAAATTGATTATTCTATTAAGGGGTGTCAGTGCAATACAGTTTACAATGTATGTATCAATAATATTAAAGAGCAGGGGTTACTAATACCATAAACATGAGATGGCAGTCACTGCCATTTTCTTTCCTTATTTTATTCAAATGTTGTTTTGCAGGATCAGGTTAAAATAATGTGTTACTTCTCCACCACAAAAAACTGTAAAACAAAATGTCACAGCTCCAGTCAGGAAGATATGTTTCCCATCCCTGGTATGCATTATTATTACGTATTGCATAAAACAGTGCTACTGTCAGTGTCTACTGTGCAAACAGAAAAGGAGAAATACACAGTACAGCATATCTTTATAGCAGAACAGTACTTTAAATACAGTGTGTACTTGCTGTTTTATTTAACCACCCAAACATTTGGGTATCTCAGAATTATATATATTTATTTTTTTACACAGAATAGTGCGGTGTGTCCCTTTTTATTTCAACAGGATAGTGTGAATTGATGACTTTTGTAGTAATTTCAAATGATATACTGCCAACAGTAACTGTCCTGCCTTTATATTTCAGCATTATCTTCTTCTTTTTTCGGCTTTTCCCAGTTAGGGGTCGCCACAGCGGATCACCTGTCTGCTCATGATTAGTATTTCAGCATTATAGTATCAAATATTCCTCTCTATACTTATTTTAAAATCCTGTATTTTGAGTTTGAGTCATGATAGAATGCAAAGTAAAATGTTACAGTTTTACTAGGAAAACTGCCAAGTGCTACTCTTCCATCAAACATATGTCGAAGGTACAATCAGGACCTCCCCGCTCAGGTATCTCAGAATACCAAAAGTTTATAAAGAATACTGCTATTCTTCTAACAATAGCCATGCTGTCTTTTTGTTTTAATCAACAGCATTCAGATGTTGCTTTCTATAGTTGTTTTAAAAAGTTGTATGCTATTTTACCATCATTATAAAATCCAAAGTAAAATGTCTTAGTTGCACTTTGAAGACTGTGTTTTTCCATCCATTATACATTAATCTCTATATTCCAGTATGTAAAGGGTATCACAGAATGCCACTGCATTGCACCCACTTTCTATGAGTGTTTTTTTAATTCAACAGTATATTGCCAATACAATGTGTCCCATCTTTTTTTACATTTAGCAGTACAGTGTCAAGCAATGCTTTTTTCAGTCATTGTGACTTGCTTCCTCATCATGATACTTGGCAAAGAAAAACGTAACAGCTCCACTTAGAAAAATAATATAGTGCCAAATGTTGCCTTCTGGAATCCTTTTAAAACAACCTTTTATTCCCTGTTACCGTAAACTACAAATTAAAATGCCATAATTCTAGCATGGAACTTTGTCTCCTATAGATATTGCCAGAGTAGCACTTAGTTTACCACAGAATATTTGCTATGCTGCTAATAATGTGTCTTCTGATCTTTTTTTTTTTGTAATTAGTAATACTGTGCCAAATGCTGGTCTCCACACCACATTCACTTAAAAAAATGCTATCCCTTGCTTCTCTATCATAATAAAATGGAAAGAAAAATGTCACATCTCCATATGGAAAACTGTTACTCCATGTGGTGTGCCTTGATACCTGTTGCGCACAGCAATACTACTTTACCTGTCTGTTGTGCTAAAGGATATCACAGGACATCACTACATTGCAGACAGTCCTTGTCTTGTCTTTTTTAGTTCAACAGTGCATTGCCAGCTGTCTGTTTATTTGAAATGTGGTAACTGGATAAGTAGACTGATCAACTGACCCTTTTCAGCCATGACCTGGCTTCAGAGAAGTAAAATACATAGTACAATAAAAATCAATAACAAATGTGAAAATACATCATACAGTAACACAATTTATATTAAAATAAATGCACATAGAAAATGGGGTAGTAAGAAACAACATTCACTATATTTTAAGGAAGGTAGAAACATAATACAATATTTACATGGTGAACTTTTCTTAACAGAGTGATATCTACATGTAAAACTTATAAATGTTGCAGTTACAGTAGGTCTAGAAGACTGCAGCAATTTAGCCAGTGTGAGAAAAGCAGTTACGTATTGTTTCTTCTAGCAGATGTTCCTTTACTTTAGCCTTGAAGCCACCCAGTTTTGTCAGACAACCTACATTTCTGAGTAGTTAATTCCATACTGCTGGCCCAAGTTTAGTGAAGGCCCTTTCCCCATGGTAGTACCTAGACAGGGTCTCATCAAAGTAATGCTATCTTCCTGAATGCCTGTCAAAGAGTATGATATTTAAATTATTTGTAAGGTTGATTTTAGTGTGGGGGGAGGGGGCATTGACCCTGCATGATCATTTTTAACATTTGAGCACTGATTAGCATAGTAGCTTAGACAGTAACTGGTAGCCAATGAAATCTCTTTAAGAGATCACAGTAGTGGGTATACTTGTTGGCTAGATGTGCAGAGTGACAGATTTAGTTTTCCACTACCTGTATGTACTTTGTATGTTTGTGCTAGAGTGAAGTAAAGGTAGGGTGTATTCAGTTTTGGGAATGAGGATATTTGTAGCTGTAGACTAACCTGCAGTTTGGGATAATAGTTGAGAAATTTTATAGCAGATTTTCAATTCTGAAAGTGTTTTGCTGATTATATCGCCATGTATGCCTTAAGAAAGGCAGGGTCATGGAGGACTCCTCGGTATATTTGCTGTGTAACAGTTGGTATTGGATTTTTTGCGTTATCCCTTACAATCATCAGGATTAGATTTGTCAGTTTTATAGTAGTAGTATCAAATAGTATAATACTGGATATTTTTGGATCAGCGGTGGTGCAGCGGTAGCGCTGTTTCCTCACAGCAAGAGGTTTTCCCGTTTGATTCTCGGCTGGAGTGCGGGGAGTGCCTTCTGTGTGGAGTCTGCATGTCCTCCCCACGGTTGGGTGGACGTTCGAAAGACATGCGTAAATGAGTGTGCCTTCAATGAAGGTTGGACGTCGAGCTGGCACCTCGGCGTTCGTGAAAATCTACTGCCAGTCATTAGCGGACCGGAGTTCCGCTGTGGCAACCCCTAACCGGGAAAAGCCGCAAGACAAAGAACAACAACAACTGGATATTTTTGGATTAATTATTACTTTATTGCTAGCTGATTACAGAGATTAGTGACATTGCCCTGTAATGTGTGTTGAAACTCAGAAATGGTTTTATTTGCTGAAACAAAGTAGTAGATCATTTGCATGCATAATCATGTTGATATTAGGTAGGTCATAAGGTAAGTTGCTTATAAATAATAAAAACAGAAAGGGGAGAAAAAAATGATCCTTAGTAAATAATATTGAGGATACCTATATCATTCAGGACATCGTTCTTGTTGTATACATGGAAAGTTCTTTTTTTTTCAGATTACTTTTAAACCACTATAGTATTTGGTTTGAAATTGAATTTCTTGAACAAAAGGATATGATTTACAGTTTCAAATGCCTTTGTCAAGTCTACAAAGAGACTGTGTTAGTAAGTAGGCCATTGTACATATTGCAATAAGTTGAGTTGACGGCAGTATAAATTGCAGTCATAGTGTGAGTGTCTTATGGGAGCTGTGATGTTTGTCACAAAGTATGCTGTATCTACTTATATGGTATAATATATGTTTGGGTAAGAGTTTTGAAACATTTTAGATGGTGGGCACAGGTTAGAAATTGGCCTATAGTTTTTGTAATATTTTGGTGCACACATTTCCGGTAATGGGATTATAACTGATTAAGTCTACTTCCCAGTCAGTAATGGGATTATAATTGATTGAGTCTACTTCCCATCCTTTCTAATATTCAGCAATAAAATGTCAGATGGGGCTTTCTGCAATCATCTTAAATGCTGTGTGTTGCTTCCCTTGCTGATAAATTGCAAAGCAAAATGTTTCAACTCCACCTGAAATACTACTACTCTTAGAGTGTCAAATGCTGCTTTCTATAATCATTTCAAAATATTGTTTGTTACTCTCCTTTCATCATAAAAATCCAAATGTTTCCACTCCAGTAAGGAAGCCCTCTCACTGACCATCTCAGAACACTGCTTGTTACAATAGTGTATTCTCATGTTGCTAGCAGACCGTACTCTGTTTTTTTTTTTTTTTTTTAATTCTGTAATACAGTGGCACATGCAAAGTTCTACAGTTGTTTTAAAAGGCCATATCTTGCTTCCTCAAGATAATGTAAAGCAAAATGTTAAAGCTCCACATGGAAAACTGCCTCCGATTGTACATTAATATCTATTTCACAGAGCCATGCAACAATAACTATTGTACAGAAAGTGTGTCATACAGTGATCCTGTATTGCTCAAAATAAAATCTTTGTGTTGTCTTTTTTAATTTAGCAGTGCATTGCCAATAGTATGTGTCCCATAATTTTATATTCAACAGTACAGTGTTAAATAGTGCTTTCTGCAGTTATCATAAAATGCTGCATGTTTCTTGCCTTTTATAATATAATGTAAAACAAAATGTCACAGCTACATTTGGAAAAGTAATACTATATCAGATGTTGCTTTGCTACTGTCTGGAATGATTGTAAAATAATGTACATTACTTCCAGGTCAGCATAAAGTGCAAAGCAAAATGTAACACCCCCCTCTTCCTGGAGTGCTTCAGCATAGCATGTGTTACCATAGAATAGCAGGATATTGCCAAAAGTGTATTGCAATTTAGTAGTTTTTTAGAGTTTACATTATAAACTTCCTAATTCAGTGTCAATAAACTTTTCATTAAAAATGACAGTCAATGTATCCTTAAAAACATGCTCTACTAGTACTTCCAAATTGTAAATTATGAATTTCCTGTATGCCAGCATTCTGCAGTGATAGATGCTTGATTTTATTATTGTATGGCTTGAGATGTTCACTTCACTTTTTTATGAGTTGCATTAAATTTAACTTCCCTTTACCACTAAATGTTAAACAGCAACAACGAGGTCCCTAACATAGGTGAGATCTGATCTCAGCAGTGCTTTGGTGGAGGGGGTGGGGCTGCTTAACAATTGTTAAGACCAGGTCATGCCCTTTTGAAGCATTTAACTAGTTTTGTCTTTTTGCCAATATTGGAATGTAATCATGGCTCTCCATGCACTTCAATATTATCGTGAAAGTGGTCTATGCACAATTATTTTAATATCTCTTATCTGTTGACCTTTTGGATCCTTATTGTTTTGATTTTAGATCAAGACACAGCACCGAGACTGCCCTTACATGGATATTAAATGAAATCAGCATAGTGAGGGATTAACAGTTAAGTCCATTATTCCTGCTAATTGATTTATCATCAACATTTAACATTGTGGATAATGGAATCCTTACTGCATATCACCATTCCCGATACAGTCAGTTTTTGATATGCTTGTCTTTATACCTCTCAAGCTCTTAGTGCAAGAAATTTGGGCAGAGCCTAAAATAATGGGGGGGATAAAGGCTCTAAAATAAGTACAGATTTTAAATATTGCTCTTCAAGTTGCTAGAACAAAAGGATTTGTGTTAGTATGCAATTTTTCTGAACGATACAAAGTCTAAAACTCAAGTGTATGTTATTATTTTAGTGACTTCGGTCCTCGGTGATTTGCCAGAAAACCATAAATTTTATGAGGAACAAACCAAAAGTATGAGGCTGAAATCTAGACAGTTTAGAGATAATGCTTGTCTCCTGAATCTTGAGTCACACTTATTTCTAGAATTAATATTTTGGGAGCTACCACTGTCATGGGAAAAGTACAGTTGTGTACACTTACCATAAATGTAGATGTTCATAGGTTCATACTAGGCTATCTGCCCTAGGGCATTTATAAGCCTAGCCAGAGTGTGTTTGGCTTTCGCCACCTATTTTAAATGAATTTTGCTATGCCCTTTTTCGAGGTTAGTATACTGTGCCTCTGTCTAACAGTGACACAGAAGTGATACCCGGGGTAAACCTACTATCTCCCATCCACTCATCAAGATTCCTCTTGAAGAGAGTCAATGAGGGACTCTACCTAACCTGGACTGGGATTTTATTCCAGAGTGAAGGAAGCCTCTGGGTTATGAATCTGTCCCTCCAGCATGTCCTGTTTATTTCAGTGCTGAGGTTCAAGTCTCTCGAGCGTATCTGTTCGAGTGTATCGTATCTGTTCGAGTGTATTCATTGTTGCAGTCATCACATTTGGATTATCCCTACCAGGGTAGCCATCAGCCGGCTCGAATACCAGAGACTTAGTATTTCTGCATCAGTTGCTGTCGCTTGAGGATTGACATCAGGACTTCAGTAGTATAAAGTAAGGCAGCCAATGCCATTACATCAGTTTTTCTTGCCCTAACCTGTCAGGTCCCCCAAAGTAGGAGGCCAGATTCTGGTGGAAGAACCCCACCAGTGGAAAATAAATACTGATATGTCCCTTGTAAGGAAAGGAGAACAACAAGGAAGAATGGTAATAAAAGGAGAAAGAGAATAAAGGGGAATGGAGGGAAGGAAACCAGGACTGCAACAGTGAATACACTCGAACATCTACATTTATGGTAAGTGTACACAACTGTACTATGTTCTTCATGTTTCACTGTTGTAGTCATCACATCTGGGTAGATTCCCAAAGCTGAGGAAATGGGTGGAGAAAGTCAAGGAAACTAGGGGCTGGCTAGGATGCCCTCCAAGACTGCAGAGGCAAACCCTGCCCTGGATTTGGAGAAGAGAGGCACGTGGTAATGATTGGTAAAAGTGAACAGATGTCCAGATGGCAGCCTCCAGGATGTTCCTGGTGGAGACTCCTCTGAGGAAAGCTGCAGAGGTGGAGGCTGCTCTGGTGGAGTGTGTCCTGACTTCCTGGGAGGAGGCTTTCCATGCTATTTGTAGCAGAAATGGATGCAGTGTGCTATCCATTTGGAGATAGTTTGCTTGCAGATGGCTTTGCCTTCTGCCCATGTAGCAAAGCTAACCAGCAATTGATCAAACTTTCTGAAGGGTTTAGTCCTGTCCAGATAGAATCTGAGTTGTCCGTGCACATCTAGAGAGTGAATCCTTTCCCCCTTGTTCTGGGGATTAGGAAAGAAGGTGGGCAAATGAATGGATTGCTTGAGAGCCACACTGGACACCACCTTGGGCATGAAGGATGGGTTAGTTCTGAGGGATACCCTGTCTGCATGAAAGATGATGAAGGGTTCCACAGCCATGAGTGCTTGCAGCTCAGAGGCTCTTCTGGCTGAAGTGATGGGCAGAAGGAATGATGTCTTCCAGGAGAGAAAATTTAGCTCTGCAGAAGAAGCTGATTCAAAAGGGGGCAGGGTGAGCTTTTCCAAGATAAAGTTAAGGTCCCAAGCTGGTGTTGGTTCCCTTCCGGGGGGCCTCAAGTTGCTAGCCCCTCTGAGGAACTGTTTGATCAAATGGTGTTAGAAAAGGGGCTGCTCAGTGGGAAAATGAGCAAAAATACTAGAGGCATGATTTTTTTTATAGAGGATCAAGAGAGACCACTGTATGGTAGGTCAGCTAAGTAATCCAGGATGAAAGGGATGGAGAGCTGTGCCATATTGGCTCCCTTAGCCTGGATCCAGGTGACGAACATTTATAAGACATTCTGGTGCTAGGATGTCTGGCCTCATGGATAACATCCAGAACCTGTTTACTGAGGATGGCAGATTGGTTCAGGGTTAGGGAATAGGCCAAGCTGCCAAATTGAGTGTCTGCAAATGGGGATGCATGAATTCCTCTTCCCTCTGGGTCAGGAGGTCTAGAATCTGAGGAAGATGCCATGGAGACAGCAGGGACAGGCTGCCCAGCAAGGGGTACCAGTGTTGTCAGGGCCAGTCTGGAGCTATAAGAATGGTCCTTGGTTTTTCCTCCCTTATTTTGAGCAGTACCTTGGGGATGAGAGGTAGGGGAGGAAAGGCACAGACTGATAGATTAACCCAAGGGAAGGACAGGGCATCCACTTTCCAAACCATCCAGTGATGCTTCCTGGTGCAAAATTTGCTGAGCTGATGGAGTGGGAGGCAAAGAGGTCTACCTTTGGGGTTCCTCATTTCTAAGTTATTAGGGTGTAGGTACTGCTGTTGAGATGCCACTCGTGTGGGTCCAGAAGGTTTCTGCTTAATTGGTCTGCCAGAGAGTGCCTGATAGGAATTGTGCTAACAGGTGTAGTTGCATGGAAGAGGCTGTGAACCAAAGGGTCATGGCCAGCCTGCATAGAGGGTAGGAGTGAGTCCCTCCCTGCTTGTTTATGTACCAGATCACAGTGGCATTGTCTGTTTTGATCAGGAGAACCCCTGGAGAGAGAAGGGGTTTGAAAGCTATCAAGGCATGCTGCACAGCCATCATCTCTTTTTGATTGATGTGCAGAGGTATTTGCTGTGGGCTCCATTGTCCCTATATGCACCTGCCATCCACGTCTGCACCCCAGGCATAGTCTGATGTGAATGTGGTGAGGGTCTGGGTAGCAGGGGGTGGAGAGAAGAGCAGTCCCTTGTTGTGGATGCATGCTGTTGCCCACCAAAGAAATTCCTTTCTGAGGCAATGAATTATAGGTAGAAGAGTTTCCAGGTCTTGAGAGTGTTGACACCAAAGGCTCTTTAGGTACCACTGAAGTTTCCTCATTTGCAGTCTGGCATATGGAATGAGTAGTATGCAAGATGCCATGAACCCCAGAGCTTGCAGGATCTTCCTTGCAGATAGCTGGGGCCTGGTGGATAGTTGAGAGAAGTAGGCTGTCAGGAAAATTTGTTTCTCTGGTGTAAGGTATGCCATCTGGGATGCTGTGTCCAGACTTGCTCCCAGGAGGATTATCCTTTGGGTGGGCACCTGTTTGGATTTCTTTTCATTGATTGTGTACCCTATGGAGGTTAGTATGGTCTTTACAAAGACCAGGTGCTTGAACAGCTTTTCCTGGCTGTCTGCCTGAATAAGGCAGTCATCTAAGTATGGGTAAATTTGAATGTTTCTTTGTCTGCAAAAGGCAATGGCCGGAGCCAGACATTTTGTGAAAACTGTGGGAGCAGTAGATAAACCAAAGGGAAGTGCAGAGAACTGAAAATGTTCAGATCCTGCCCTGAAGCAGAGATATTTCCTGCATGATTCCCTGATAGGAATGTGGAGGTAGGCCTCTTTTAGATCTAGGGTGGCTAGCCAAGCATCCTCCTTGGAGACCATGGGTAGCAGCTGCTGGAGGGTTAGCATTTTGAATTTTCAGATCACCAGGGAGGTGTTTAGAATGGATAGATCGAGGGTGGGGTGCCAGGTGCCCTCTTTTTTGGGCACCAGAAAAAGTCTAGAGTAGAATCCTTGAGTTATCTGTTCTGCAGGAATGTGCTCTATTGCCCTCATAGAGAGCAGGGCAAGGATTTGCTTTTGAGCCTCTGCCCACTGATTTGGTGGTAGATCTGGGAACCCTTTTGGGTTTGGAAGGGTGTGAAAGGAAAATATCCGTGAGACACAATGTTCAGAACCCATTGGTCCTTGGTAATGGTGGCCCAGGTGCTTGAGTAAAAGGAGAGTTTTCCTCCTAGGGGTAAGTGAAGGTGGGCAGAGGGAGGGGTGGAGGAGGTGTGTCACTGTGAGTTCTTACCATAAGGGAGTGGCTTAGAACTCCCTGGTTTTGAAGTGGAGGTAGTCCATTGCTTAGATCTCTGCATTCCATGGGGCTGCTGTCTGGGGGGGGGCTGTTTCCATGGGGCCTAGGCTGGGCCGGTTTACTCAAAGCAGGAAAGGATCAGTGTTTGGAGCAACAATGCCTGCTGAACCTAGGGGGCTGGATCTGTAAGAAATCCTTAATTGTTTGCATAGATTTTGCTTTTTCTTCCATCTTTTTTAAGACCTCTTCTGCCTTAGTGCCAAATAAGTTATCTTTGTGCAAAGGGGCATCCAACAATTTAGATTTGACATGGTCTGGCAGGGGTTGTTCCTTAAGCCATGCATGTCTTCTAATGACAGATCCAGTGACTGCTGCACTGCAAGAAGCTTCTAGGGCATCAAAACCACAGTGCAAAGTGTGTTTAGTTACTTGACTTGCAGAATGCATTAAGTCTTGTAAATCTTTAGATTCTGCCCAAGAATGGAGGAGGACATTTTTTGTTTAAGGAGTTCCAAGGTATGTTGCTGAAATTTCAACATATGGAACTGACAATTTAGCCCTGATAGCAAGAGTAGCTGAGGTGTATACTTTTTTACCCCATCTGTTCAGTGCTCGGCAATCCCTGTCTGACGGGGTAAGATTCTTAGCAGAGGTTGCTTTAATCCCTTTTGGCCCTTGAGAAATTACCTCAGGGTCAGCTGTTAGATTTTTAAAAGGATATTTGTGTGAGTCAGGGACTCTATAGTACCTGTCTGGTTTTCTGGGAGCAGGAGGTAGGGCATCAGGAATCAAGAAAAACATCATCCATGACATCCAGGATTGGGGAGATGGCCAAGGGTCTGTTTTGCAGAAGATCTAGGAATTCCCTGAGACTCTTTTTTAGACTGAGGGTAGTCCTGACTCTCCCATTGGAAATGCTCCCTTGAAGTATGCAGGGTTTCCCCAAAGGAAAAATCCTCTGGGGGAGAGGCTAAAGGAATGGAGTCCTCTGCATCAGAATCCTCATAAGTGGAGAGGGGTTGCATCTCTTCATAGTCAGATGCATCAGATTTATCTGACTCTTGTTCAGACAAAACTACAGGGGACAGCTCTCTTTTCCTTTTTGAGGGGGTATATTGGCTTCCCCTGATCAACATGATAATGTCTTCTGCCATTTTAAGCATTTGAGACTGAGGCAAGGTAGCAGGCACTTGAGAGTGGGTCATCAGTTTTTTGGGTGTGGTTCAAACCCTGGGCCTAAGAAACTCATCATTTTTGAAAGAACAGTAGTCACGAAAGAAGATGTCGGTTTGTGTCGAAATTCGGTAGTGCGAAGGACTTTCTCGGAAGCCAGTGCCTGCTCAGCGGCTCCGGACCCATCCAAGGTAGAGATGACTGCAGGATCCTTAGTCGAGGAAGAGTTTTGTGGCATACTAGACTGTGAAAGGGTCTCGGTAGTGGCATGTGAATCAACTGAAGCGGGTATCAGGGGCTGTGAAAGTGCCTCACTGAGTACTGGAGGACTGACGACTAGCTTAACGGAAGCGTTATTGGTAGGTTTGGACCTGTGCGATCTGTCTCTGTCTTTATCTTTACGTTTGTTCAGAAGATCTGCTGTTGGAGAGCTTACTGAAGCCATATCGGAATTCAAGGACTGTAAACGAAAATATCTGGCTACAATAAGGGCCCAACGATGGATAGTTCTGGCATTGAACAAAGCACAGAAGCAACAACGGGGGGACATCGTAGTCTCGGCCTAAACAAGTGATTCAGTAAGAGTGGAAGTCTCGGTGTGATATTTGCTTTCCACAGGTGAGACAATTAACTTTTTCTGACATCGGATAGTGCAAGAAAAAAGGATCCCCAATGGGGTACTTAGCTTTAGAAGACTTCAACTTCAATTCGGAGACAAAAACACAGGTAGCGGCCGACCGGCACTCATGCAAACTGCTTCTGCTTCAGGCTCCATGGCAAGAAAGACTGATGTAATAGCATCAGCTGCCTTACTTTATACTACTGATGACCTGACGTCAGTCCTCAAGTGACAGCAACCGACGCAGAAATACTAAATCTCTGGTATTCGGGCCGGCCGAGGGCTACCTTGGCAGGGATAACTCAAATGTGATGACTGCAACAGTGAAACATGAAGAACATCAGCATGTCTTCATTTTGTGTCCTTTACTTTTTACGGTGTACATATTGCCATTTACAGAAGTCATTCCAGGTATAGATTCAATTTAGCTATAATTCTCTTTCTGTACCGAGTAAGTGCCTGATCTTACTATACAGGAAAACTGGAAGCTGTCCCAACTGGATGGATGCTAATCATTTGAAACAGCCTATTGGAGACCTAGGTGATGCTGGCACAGGCCACCATTTGTATGTCTCAGGGTCCATTCCATTAATTCCTTCTCATGGGGAAAGTAAACTGAAATGTTTACTTCACACATAAGATTTGAGCATGATCCTTAACAACAGACTGGCTCTTAAATGAAAACTCTAACCTCCAATCTATTTAACCTTATCCTAGAGGTTTTTTTTCCTATACTGTGATCTGTACACAGTTTAGTACCCAGAAAACCTTCATTACCTTTCCCATAGGTCAGGAAGGTCACACCTTTTGTGTGTTCATATCTCAGTTGTTTCAGAAAGGAAATGGTCTCAGCCCATGTTTTACTATGAACACACTTTTCTGTAAGATCTTAGTGTAGTTTCCATCTAAAATTTTACATGCTGAAACTGTCTTACTGAGGTTAGTGAAGTATGTGTGCTAACAACTGAAGTGCAACAGTTTTCCACAGAGTTCATTTTAGGGTAAATCTTTGTGTAGAACAGGGATGAGTTATGTTACAATATTTCATACATAAACTGGTACATCCTGGTAATGTTTGGCAATTGAACTGGTATTTTTTATCTGTATAACTGCAGATAACTTAAGGATAGTGTGACATTTATAAACAAGTACTGCAAACCTTACTGTCTCATTGAAGTGACAACAAATGAATGATCAGAGGTGCTAGCAGTGGCAGCTCATGCTATTGGACTGCAGCCCCCAGCTATACAATGAAGATGGCTGCAAGTCCTGGAACTGCAAATTCATAATCGGTGAGTTCCTATCTGGACTGCTGTTTAACCAGTTCAGATCGGAACCGCGCATGGGTGCTCGTCCGGACTGCCATTTCACCAGTCCAGATTACAAAGAGAGGCATCTGTACACCGATGCCCAGAGGTCTATGCGGTTTGTAACCACATAGACTGGAAGGAGATCAGACTGCAATGTCTGCAGTCATGTACATGAGAAATTGGACTGCAACATCTGCTGATTGGCTCCCAGGAAGGAAGGGAAAGGGGATTTGTATTTGGTGCTCCATTCGCTGCTGCAAGGAATATACTCTAAGGGAAAGAGGAATTGTATTTGGTGCTCCATTCGCTGCTTCGAGGAATATACTCTAAGGGAAAGGATGCTACAAAAGAGGAATATACAGGTACTGTCTCTCTGGAAAAGAGGTGTGTATGTGTGTGGGGCTAGAGTTATGCAGGCTCAAACCCTGTACCTTGGATACAGGTAGCAAGAGCCTGAATTCCCTACCAACCACCACTTGTGAAAACTATTGAGATTTTTGCTTCATGTTTTTTCTTTTGTTCTGTTCCTCATAAAATCTGTGGTTTTCTGGGTTTTGTAATCAGTGAATGGCGGGCATATGAATTTCAGACTTCAAGCTTTTATTCTAGCCATCTTCTAAGTTTATAAGATCAATATTTGAAAATTGTCCCTATTTTTGGGGCTGTGTTTCCCCATTACTGGCTTTGTCCATGTTTTTTGTGCTAAGAGGTTGAGAACTACAGTGAGAACTGAATTCACTGAATTTATTTGGGGGCTGTACTCCCCCATTATTGGCTTTGTCCAGGTGTTTTGTGCTAAGAGGTTGAGAGCTATGGTGAGAACTGAATTCACTAAATGATAGCCATTTAAGTTTAAATCTTCCCATCTGTCAAGAAACAGCTGATTTGGCATAGCGGTATGTTGCTCTGATTGTAGTACACAAGGTCCTGGGTTCAAGACGTAGCAGTGAAATGTATGGTGATAACACAGCATTTCATTCTAGCAACTTTCCAATATTATACAAGCAATGTTTAAAATGTGCCCCTGTTTTTTTGGCTTTTGTCCTCCCCCCAATAAAGTTTGGCTTTTTCCAGATTTCTTGTGCTGCAAAGTTGAGAGATACAGTTGAGCGTCGAGTGCATTTTACAAGGAGCTGAGAGCTTCAGGGGAAGAGACGTTTAATGCTGCTTATGCTGAATCTGCTTGCATTGTTCATAGCATAACAGTTTGAATACTTGCTTTTGATGCAGAAGGCTGTGGGTTCTACTCCCACAGTATTTAGATGCATTGCTGATGCTGTACTGTGTTGTACTTTTAAAGGGGGTGGATGTTGCAGTCCTGATAATGTCCTCTTTGGCAGAGATACCTAGTAACTATGAACCTATCAGTTTGCCATCCATTCCCTATTGCAATATTACTAGCTTATCATTTTTAATGTAGTATAGGCAATTTGTTCCTCAAGGGCAACAGGTACTTTTGTAGATGAAACAATGAAATATAAAGTTGTTTACTAGCAGCAACCTCTTCATTAGTTACAGATCTCTTTAATGTGGAATTATTTAGATGACTTCTGCAGATATTGTGCATATTTACTGAAACTGGTGGATTGTAGAAGTTTGAGTAGACTTTTATGTTGGAAATGTTCTGAATTGGGCAGTTTTGTCGTTATTGGTGCATGCATTTTGTTTCATTGTTTACTGGAAAAATGTTCAAAATAATACATTTAAAACACCCTCTAACAACTGTACTGTATTATTCAAGGAATATAATTTAATACAATCAGGAAGGTATTTATTGATTATCTGATCAGCTCAGGTACGCCCTTTCCCAGTTCATGGTTGGATGTGTTCGATTACGAACCAGTTAAATCAACTATCTACAATCACAAACTTTTTTGGTTACTGAATATTTTCACTGAGTCTGAATGCTACTGAAAGTGATGAAGCCAGATTGAAGCAATCACTTCTTTTAGATCTTTGTTTTTTTTTTTTTTTTTGGGGGGGGGGGGGATACTTATTGTCCACACCTAGGGAGCTCTGTAGGATTTCTGATGCACAATTTTCTTGGCTGAACTATACCTGTCAACTGTCCATCCAGATTTTTGCAGAATGAATAGATTTCTGCTTCTTATTTTTGGTTTGTTCCTCATAAAATGTGTGGTTTTCTGGCAAAACATTTAGGTATGAAGTCACTTAATAATGACAGTCATTGAGTTTCAGACTTCATACCCATCAGAAAAAATGCATGCTAAAGCAAGACCTGTTATTCTATCAGCTGTCTAAATTTATACAAGAGCAATTTTAAAAACTGTTTGTTTCCCCAATATATTTGGCCTTGTTCAGATTTCCTGCATTAAGAGGTTGAGAGGTATGCGCAAATAAATCACTTTATAGAATTAGGTCTATCCAAACCTCTCAACTGTCCATGATTTTGGCTCAAAATGTTGCTCTCCCCCTAATAATCCTTTTGCAAAATGGCAATTTTGGAAGAAATGTGGAGGGTTTATAATTAATAAATAATTGTAATGATCAGAGTTACAGATTACTTTTACTTTAGAAATGCATGTAGATTCTCTTATTTTGTCAGCTGCTCAACTTAACAGTATTAATACTAAAAAGTGTCCCTTCTTTGACAGGTTCCCAGCTGTATTGTGTGGCTATTTTATATTTTTGCATCACATTTTTGGTCCGTTTTTCATAAAACTGTGTTTTTTCTGGCAAAATTAGTGGCAAATCATTAAAGATTGACATTAGAAAATAATGAGAGATATTTGAGTTTCAGATTTCATACCCTTCAGAAAATTCATACTAATGCAAGACCTACTATTCTATTATCTTTCTAAGTTTATAAGAGCAATATTTAAAAATTGTCCTTATTTTTGGGCCTTTGTCCCACTTTTATTATTGGCTTTTTCCAGATTTCTTGCTCTGAGGTTGAGAGGTATGACAAATGTGTCAGGGCCATCATCGTCAGCCAGAGACATTTCAAATTGTGACATACTTGTACCCCACTCCCCCATTTAGTGAATCTGGATGTGTCCAAGCAAGGCAAGGAGCAGTTATGCAGTGTAAGTGTGCAAAGTATCACCCCATCCAAAGTAGACACAAGTACTACATTGCGTTTTCATCTGGCCTTGATTTTGCAGAATGTTCTGGTTTTCTGACATATTTTATACTGTTGATTTATGCTTCTTATTATTCAGAAAATGCATGTTGTTGCAGTGCCTGTTGCTCTGTGTTTAAGCAGCAATGCTTTAATGACCATCAGGTAAGCTTGTCTTGAGATTGTAAGATGCAAGTAAGCTTTAATAAGCATATTGTTAAAAAATTATCAACATTGAAAGCCTATTTTTGTTGCAATGCAGAGAATATTTACATAACTAGATAACGTATAAACCTTAGGTATTGAAATGCATATGACAGTATTTGTAATAAAGGAAAGGATCACAGTATTTTCAGAAGCTCATTACATTTGTTGGAGACTTGCAGTCATCTTTGCAGGCTTTACCCGTAAACTAAACAGAATGCCAGTCTATCTTGTGTGGTCCATAACTTGTGCAGTAATCCTTTAAGCAATTTATCGTGATCTTGTTTGTTGTTTGCTGTTCATTTTTTACTTTGATAATGATTTTCCCATGAAACAAGTAGATAGTTGTTGTCAGACAACAGGACTTTTTGGATAAGAAACATTTTTACAAGTGGGGGTAATCGGTATCACAATGATTGCTACTTTCAGAATGTTACTTAGTACTTTTATAAAGCTGAATATAAATTATAATTAGAACTGAAGTGCAAGGAGAAGTGGTTTGAGTTGAGTGCTGCTTGTTTTTTTATACTTGATTTCGACTGGCATTCCAGTAACGTATTTAAAAAGTATTTTATTTTGTCATGCTTCACAACCTTTTTGTTTCCATCTAGATATTAAGTAAGCTGTCATGTAGCCAATGCATAGAAATATATATTTTTTCTTCTTCACTTCATTTTGTCTTGGTTGGACTCTCATAGTGACGGTATGGCACCCAGGGCAGTGTATTTAATTAAAGTCCCAGTTTTTGTGGTTTTGAGCATAGCTCTGCCCCTTTCTGGTTGGCCACACCCCTTCCCATTGATCCCCACCCATTCAGCTGTCTTCTGCAGCTCCCCCCTTGATTTGAAGTCACAAGCTGCCACTGGGTGCTAGACTGGAAAAACAAGTCTGAGACATCTGTAGGAATATGGAGAAGGTCTGCCAGTTGTTTAAGGACTACAGTGATTTCTGCAACTTAGTTTAACAAAATGCTGGTGTTTAGCCAGGTTATTTCGAAGGTAATTTCTGCATATTTTTTAGTTAGCAAAAACTGGAGTCATTCAGTAAAAAAGGGGAAAAAAACTGATATAACTTCTAGAGGTTAAGATGCATGTTACATTGCTGCAGTGTATCTAATCTAAATGAATACAATTCTTTAATATATTGATGCATCCTATAAAGAGGACATAAAGTGCATGGTGCAGAAAAGACAAAGGCTGTGAATAACAAACCCTGTAATTATGGCCAGCCCTGTGATGACTATCTTTGGGGTATAAAGAATTAAATCATAGTAAAACTGCTTAGAGTTTTCCTGATGTTATAAAGATGTGATAAAAAGATCATATTTTTGGAGTTTCAGGGTAACATTTTCCTTTAAAGATCAGGTATCAGTAATCAGATTATTTTACTGCCATTTCAAGAACACTGCTTTAATTTAGCACCTTATACTGTCTTCAGACCATCCAATGGTGGTTTATGTACTTTTGTCTTCCTTTATCAAAAAGTGTGATGAAGCTGATTTTGGACTTACAAATGGTGACCTTGTTTAACTTCAAAATGTGCAACATTGCACAGTCAGGGCTTCAGTCTTACTCCTCATTCAGCCTTATGCTTAAGCTGTGGGACTTGCTCCAGTTGCTGATAACAGATAGATCTGCCTGTAAGGTCTTGGTCTTAACATTCCCACACCCTGCTATTTCAAGGAGCTTCTGTTGCCCCCATGACTTCTCTCAGATTAGCATGTGATTGGTAGCTAGTTGTTTCCAGTACTTGTTCAGAGACTTCAGGCAGACAGCATATTACATATTGCACTGGTGAACTACCTTCTTTGATAAGGGTGTGCCACACTAAGTCCTCATTCCAAAGTATCCTAAGTTTGTTTAAAACTACGGAGAGAGTTTCTTTTACATACCAAAATGAAATTATTCTTTTTTTAATTTACATGTAAAGTTGTACTTTCAATTAAATACTTGTTGCAACTATTTTTTATGTGCAGTGTCTAGGGTTAGGCATCTTACATAAACAAATGTTAAAGACCAAGCTGCCTTCTGCTGTTGTGTAGAAGTAATATCAGAGTTCATCCTTATACTGGGGTAGAGGATCTTTGATTAGGATATTGCTCCCTGCTGTCTTAATTTGTCTGTTTTTCCTCTGATGTTTCCACACTTTGAGCATGCACACAGCAGCACTGTGCACCACAGGAAGAGACCATATCTGTCTCCTGCTCTTGGCAGTTATTTTCTGACAGTCTGAAGGCTTGGCTCTTGAAATGGATGTTCATTGGATATGCATCTGATGCGTAAGAAAGCTTAAGCTAACTGTGTGTGTGTGTGTGTGTGTGTGTGTGTGTGTGTGTGTGTGTGTGTGTGTGTGTGTGTGTGTGTGTGTGTTTGTGTGTCCACCATCTTGGCCAGTATGAGCACCAGCATTGTAGTTATTACCTGATAGAGAAATGTGAAACACTGTCATAAGCAGTAGAATTTCAGTTTAGCCACCTGAAGTCAGACAAACAGCAGATGATGTTAGCTTACCTCATTTATTGTATGATAGCAGCATCTGAGAGTGTACAGCACACACAAGGATAGCAGGAAAGGTGCCTTATGCAAGACCATCAGAAAACAAAGGAAAAAGATAGTGGACATAACTCACATCTTCTTGTAGATAAATCTATTGTTATGGTGGCCTCTCAGTCCCAAATGTGTCCAGGGTGGCCTGTGCTATTGGACTGCCAGACTGCAGCCCCCTCAACTTTAAAATAAAAACATAAAAAGAAATAAATAGAAAAAAAATAAATTTTAAAAATCGCAGACTTCCCGCATGCGCACTTGTCCGGACTGCTGCTGAGACCATCTGGAGCATGCGCAGATTGTCTCAACAGCAGTCCTGACTGGGAAACGTGGAGAACAGAGCTCCCAGAAGTCTATGCAGTTTTAAACTGCATAGACTGTCCTGGGAACTCACTGGGGAAACGTGTCGGGGTCGGACTGCAATGTCAGCAGTCGGGAATTTAGGATCTCGTGACGGGCAGGGTCTGGATTGGAGTTCGGGGGAAGATCTCGCGACAGGCAGGGTCAGATGTGCACGGGTTTTGGATAGGATGTGCGGTGGTGGTTTACAGGCAGGATTTATTTTATTTCGGAGGTACTTTGGCGTTCTGGACTACAGGTAAGTGTGTGTGTGTGTGTGTGTGTGTGTGTGTGTGTGTGTGTGTGTGTGTGTGTGTGTGTGTGTGTGTGTGTGTGTAGTATACTGGTGGTTAGACTTATGGTGGTGTGGTAGGGAATACCTCAGGCTTGAACCATGTACCTTGTATGCAGGTGTTAAAGACCTAGATTCCCTACCCACCACCATTTGTAAAAAAAATTGCAGATTTTTGCCTCATATTTGATCTGATCTATTCCTCATATCTGTGGTTTGTAAATATTGCAGTGCTTGATATTTGATGGTGCAGTGGTAGCATTGTTGCCTCACAGTTGCAGGTTCTTGGGTTTGATTCTTGGCTGGGGTGCCTTCTTTGTGGGGGGGTCTGTATCTTCTCCCTGTGTTTGTGTGGGTTTGCTTTTGTGTCCTCCCATGTTACAAAGACATGTCTGCATTATTTCTTCCTGGGCCTCTCCTGAAAATTGTTTTTTTGTTCCAAGTCAGACTGTCCTGATTAACAAATGTTAAATAAAATTGACAGGCATTTGAATTTCAGACTTCAGGTTTCTGAATGTTTACTTCCTTACATATTTGATGGTGCAGTGGCAGTATTGTTGCCTCACAGCTATAGGTTTTCTGATTTGATTCTTGGCTGGGGTGCCTGCTGTATGGAGTCTGCATCTTATCCCTGTGTTTGTGTGGATTTGCTCTGGTGTCCTGCCATTTTACAAAGACATGTGTCTACAGTATTTCTCCCTGGGCCTCTGCTGAAAATTGTTTTTGTTCCATCAGAAGTAAAATTGACAGGCATTTGAATTTCAGACTTCATATTCTTCAGAAAATACATAGTAAAATAACTTTTTATTCTAGCAATAAATATATAGTAACACAACCTTTTATTATAGCAATTTTTTAAGTTTATAAGATGACTATTTGAAATTTGTCGTTATTTTTGGGACTGTAATACCCTGTTATTGGCTTTGTCCAGGTTTTTTGTGCTAAGGTTGACAGCTATGGCAAGAACTGAATTCACTGAATATGTTTGAGGGCTGTATTCCCTCATTACTGGGTTTGTCCAGGTGTTTTGTGCTAAGAGGTTGACAGCTATGGTGAGAACTGAATTCATTAAATGATAGCCATTTAAATTTCAGTCTTCCTCTCTTTCACAAAGCAGCTGATTTGGCGTAGTGGTATGTGGCTCTTGACTGTTTTGCACAGGGACCTTGGCGGTAAAATGTATGGTGGTAACACAGCATTTTTCTTTCACAAAGCAGGTGATTTGGCATAGTGGTATGTTGTTCTGACTCTTTTGCACGGGGACCTTGGCAGTAAAATGTATGGTGGTAACACAGCATTTTAATCTAGCAGCTTTCCAAGATTATACAAGCAATGTTTAATGTGTCCCTGGTTTTTGCCCTTTTTACCCACCCCAATAAATTTGGCTTTTTCCAGACTTCTTGTGCTGCGAAGTTGAGATGCAGTTGAGTATTGAGTAGATTTTACAAGGAGCTGAGAGCTGCAGGGGAAGAGAAGTTTATTGCTGATTATGTTAAGTCAGCTCACATTGCTAATAGCACAACAGGTTGTGTACTTGCTTTTGATTCAGAAGGTTGTTGGTTCTACTCCCATAAGGGGTGAATGCTGCCGTACTGAAAGTTAAGATACTAACTATGAGCCTGTTATCAGTTTGCCATCCATTTCCTATTGCAATATTACTAGCTTATTTTTAATGTAATTTAGGCAATTTATTCCTCAGGGACATCAGACACTTTATTTTTCGATGAAACCATGAAATATATAGGTGATTGCAAGCAGCAATCTCTTCATTACAGATTTATTTAACGTGGAATTATTTAGATGACTTTTTTACTACTTCAGAGATTGTGCATATTTACTGGTAATGGTGGACTGTAGAATTGTGCATATTTACTGATAATAGTGGACTGTAGAAGTTTGAGTAGACTTTTATGATGGAAATGTTCTGAATTGGGCAGTTTATTTCATTGTTTACTGGAAAAATGTTCAAAGCAATAGGAAGGTGTATCAAAGAGCACATGTATGTTTCATATGCAAGGGGCCTATGATTTGAAAACAGCCCAGAATTAATTTTTATCTGCCACGGGTAAAATGTATTTTCTTTGAATGTGGGTTTTAATGTTGTTTCAATGAATGTGAGTTTCAAGGGCAAAGAAGTTTTAATGCCAAGTTTGTTTAGCAGATGTCTTAGTGTTTGTGCTGTAAAATGCAAAATAAAACTTTCAAATGAAGTTCAAATCATCATAGAAGTAAATCAGTATGCACATTAGTGTTTATGGTAAATGGAGTGAAATAGCAAAGTAATGGATCATTGGAATGGCTCAGGGGGAGGCTCCATTCGACCATGGTTTTGTGTGGGGGAAGGGCAGCAAACTTAGGCAGCCCCAGCTGAACTATACCTCCTAACTGTCCAGATTTTCAAAGAATTAATAGATTTTTTGCTTCGTATTTTTGGTTTGTTCCTCATAAAATTTGTGTTTTTTCTGGCAAATCATTTAGGAATTAAGTCACTAAATAATGACACACTAGTTTCAGAATTTATAACCTTCAGAAAATTGCATGCTAAAGTAAGACCTGTTCTATCAACGGTCCTAGTTTATGCAAGAGCAATTTTTAGTACTGTTTATATGTTCCCCCAATATATTTGGCCTTGTCCAGATTTATTGCATTAACAGGTTGAGAGGTACATGCAAATAAATTGCTTTATAGAATTAGGCATAGCCAAACCTCTCAACTGTCCCTGATTTTGGCTCAAAATGTTACTCTTCCCCTAATGATCCCTCCGCAAAATAGCAATTTTGGAAGAAAACATGGAGGGTTTATAATTAAGAAATAACTGTAATAATCAGATTACTTTTATTTCAGAAATGCATGTAGATTATTTTATTTTGTCAGCTGCTCAAGTTAGCAGTACTAATATTAAAGTGTCCCTTCTTTGACAGGTTTCCAGCTGTATTGTGTTGCTATTTTATATTTTTACATCACATTTTTGGTCCATTTTTTATAAAATTGTGTTTTTTTGGCAAATTAGTGACAAATAATTAAAGACTGAAGTTAGAAAATAATGGCAGACATTTGAGTTTCAGATTTCATACCATTCAGAAAATTCATACTAATGCAAGACCTCTGTTAGCTTTCTAAGTTTATAAGAGCAATATTTAAAAAAAGTCCTTATTTTTGGGCCTTTGTCCCATTTCTTTGTATGGCTTTGTCCAGATTTCTTGCTCTGAGGTTGAGAGGTATGACAAATGTCTCAGGGCCATCACAAGTCAGCCAGAGACGTTTCAAACTGTGACATAATTGTTGCACCCCACTCCCCCATGTACTGACTCTGGATGTGTCGAAGCAAGGCAAGGAGTAGTTATGCAGTGTAAATGTGCAGAGAATCCCACCCATCCAAGGTAGACACAAGTACTAGAGCGGTTTTTCATCTGTCCTTGATTTTTACAGAATGGTCTGGTTTCTGTCATATTTTTTGTACTGTTGATTTATGCTTATTACTCAAAGTGCCTATTGCTCTGTGTTTAAGTAGCAATACTTTAATGACCATCAGGTAAGCTTGGCTGAGATTGCAAGATGCAAGTAAGCTTTAATAAGCATACTGTTAAAGAAATGCCAACACTGAAAGCCTTTCTGTTGCCATGTAGAGAATACTTAACTAGATAATGTATAAGCCTTGGGTATTGAAATGCATATGCCAGTATTTGTAATAAAGGACAGAATTACATTATTTTAAGAGTCTCATTACACTTGGAGACTTCCAGTCATCTCTGCAGACTTTACCCGTAAACCGAATGCCAATCGCATGGTCCATAACCTGTACAGTAATCCTTTTAAGCAATGTATCTTGAGCTTATTTCTTGTTTGCTTTTCATTTTTTACTTTGATCATGTTTTCCCCATAAAACAAGTAGATGTCAGGCAGCAGGTCTTTTTTTGGATAAGGAACATTTTTACAAGTGGGGGCATCAGAGATTTCTACTTTCAGCATGTTATTTGTTACTTTAATAAAGCTGAATGTAAATTATAATTAGAACTACAGTGCAAGAAGTGGTTTGAGTTGAGTGCTGCTTGTTTTTCTTATACTTGATTTTGACTGGCATTCCATTAATGTATTTTAAAAAAAGTAATTTATTTTTTCATGCCTCACAACCTTTTTTGTTTCCATCTAGATATTAAGCTGTCATGCAGCCAATGCATTGAAATATTTTTATTCTTCTACACTTCATTTTGTCTTGATTGGACTCTCATAATGACGGTTTGGCACCCGGGGCAGTATATTTAGTTTTTGTGGTTTGCTACTACAGGTGTGTGTGTGGTAGGGAATACCTCAGGCTTGAACCCTGTACCTTGTATGCAGGGGTTAAAGACCTGAATTCACTACCCACCACCATTTGTAAAAAAAAAAAATTGCAGATTTTTGCCTCATATTTGATCTGATCTGTTCCTCATAATATCTGTGGTTTATAAATGCTGCAATGCTTGATATTTGATGGTGCAGTGGTAGCATTGTTGCCTCACAGCTGCAGGTTCTCAGGTTTGATTCTTGGCTGGGTTGCCTTCTTTGTGGGGTCTGTATCTTCTCCCTGTGTTTGTGTGGGTTTGCTTTTGTGTCCTCCCATGTTACAAAGACATGTCTGCATTATTTCTTCCTGGTTCTCTGCTGAAAATTTTTTTTTGTTCCAAGCCAGACTGTCCTGATTAACAAATGTTAAATAAAATTGACAGGCATTTGAATTTCAGACTTCAGGTTTCTGAATGTTTAATTCCTTTCATATTTGATGGTGCAGTGGTAGTATTGTTGCCTCACAGCTATAGGTTTTCTGGTTTGATTCTTGGCTGGGGTGCCTTCTGTGTGGAGTCTGCATCTCCTCCCTGTGTTTGTGTGGATTTGCTCTGGTGCCCTGTCATTTTACAAAGATGTGCCTGCAGTATTTCTCCCTGGGTCTCTGCTGAAAATTGTTTTTGTTCTGTCAGCAGTAAAATTGACAGGCATTTGAATTTCAGACTTCATGTTCTTCAGAAAATACATAGTAACACAACCTTTATTTCTAGAAATTTTCTAAGTTTATAAGATGAATATTTGACATTTGTCCCTATTTTTGGGACAGTATTCCCCCATTATTGGCTTCGTCCAGGATTTTTGTGCTAAGGTAGACAGCTATGGCAAGAACTGAATTCACTTAATATGTTTGAGGGCTGTATTCCCTCATTACTGGGTTTGTCCAGGTGTTTTGTACTAAGAGGTTGACAGCTATGGTGAGAACTGAATTCACTAAATGATAGCCATTTAAGTTTCAGTCTTCCTCTCTTTTACAAAGCAGCTGATTTGGCGTAGTGGTATGTTGCTCTGACTGTTTTGCACAGGGACCTTGGCAGTAAAATGTATGGTGGTAACACAGCATTTTATTCTAGCAACTTTCCAAGATTATACAAGCAATGTTTAATGTGTCCCTGGTTTTTGGGCTTTTGACCCCCCCCCCCCAATACAGTTTGGCTTTTTCCAGTTTTCTTGTGCTGCGAAGATGAGATGCAGTTGAGTATTGAGTAGATTTTACAAGGAGCTGAGAGCTGCAGGGGAACAGAAGTTTAGTGTTGCTTAAGTGAAGTTAGTTTGCCTTGTTAATAGCACAACAGGTTGTGTACTTGCTTTTGATGCAGAAGGCTGTGGGTTCTACTCCCACAAGGGGTAGATGCTGCCATACTGAGAATGTTCTCCTTGATGAAGATACTAACTATGAGTCTGTTATCAGTTTGCCATACATTTCCTCTTGCAATATTACTAGCTTATTTTTTTTAATGTAATATAGGCAAGTTATTCCTGAGGGGCAACAGACACTTTATTTTTCGATGAAACCATGAAATATAAAGGTGTTTGCTAGCAGCAACCTCTTCATTAGTTACAGATTTCTTTAATGTGGAATTTAGATGACTTTTACTTCTTCAGAGATTGTGCATATTTACTGATAATGGACTGTAGAATTGTGCATATTTACTGATAATGGACTGTAGAATTGTGCATATTTACTGATAATGGTGGACTGTAGAATTGTGCATATTTACTAATAATGGTGGACTGTGGAAGTCTGATTAGACTTTTATGATAAATGTTCTGAAATGGGCAGTTTTGCCATTATGGGTGCATGCGTTTTGTTTCATTGCTTACTGGAAAAATCTTCAAAACAAATTTAAAACACCCTCTAACAACTGTACTGTATTGTACAAAGAATATAATTTAGTACAATGAGGAAGGTGTATCAAAGAGCACATGTATGTTTCATATGCAAGGGGCCTATGATTTGAAAACAGCCCAAAATTAATCTTTATCTGTCACTGGCAAAATGTATTTTCTTTGAATGTGGGTTTTAATGCTGTTTCAATGAATGTGAGTTTCAAGGGCAGAGAAGTTTTAATGCTAAGTTTTCATTGTGAGACTGCATTGCTTTGTTTAGCAGATGACTTAGTGTTTGTGCTGTAAAATACAAAATAAAACTTTCAAATGAAGTCCAACTCATCATAGAAGTAAAGCAGTATGCACATTAGTGTTTATGGTAAATGGAGTGAAATAGCCAAATAATGGTTCATTGGAATGGCTGCAGAGGCTCCATTCAACCATGATTTTGTCAGGGGGGAAGGGCAGCAAACTCACAGGCCCAGCTGAACTATACCTCCCAACTCTCCAGATTTTCAAAGAATGAATAGATTTTTGCTTCTTATTTTTGGTTTGTTCTTCATAAAATTTGTAGTTTTCTGGCAAATCATTTAGGAATTAAGTCACTAAATAATGATATAATGAGTTTCAGACTTCATAACCTTCAGAAAAATGCATGCTAAAGTAAGAACTGTTATTCTATCAACTGTCTCAATTTATACAAGAGCAATTTTTAGTACTGTTTATATGCTTCCCCAATATATTTGGCCTTGTTCAGATTTACTGCACTAACATGGGAAGAAACTAAGGGTAATGCTGCTCAATGCCAGAAGTCTAAATCTCAAAATGCACGTACTCGAGGCCCTTCTCAGTATGGAGAACATCGATGTCTGTGCTGTGACTGAAACCTGGTTCAAGGCTCCTGAGAGCACCCCGGCACTATCAGGTTTTACCTCATATCATGCGTTCCGGCCCTAAAACCCGGACCACACCACAAAAGGAGGGGGTGTATCCATATTCATCAAGGATACCCACACCTCCAGGTTGGTGGCAACGCACGAAGCATCGGAAACCATCCAGGTGCAATTAACCATAGGCAAAACTGCTCTACAATTTGTAGCATGCTACAGGCCACCCTCTCAAACTCAGGAACCCCACACAGCCTTCCTGAAGACACTGGAGGGTATAAAAGTATCTCCAAACACCATCATATTGGGTGACTTCAACTACCCGAATATAGACTGGGAACATTACTCAAGCCCAAACTTTCTAGACCAAAGGTTGCTGGAGTTCATAAATTCAAATGCCATGGAACAACTAGTCACCGTTCCCACAAGAGGAGAAAATATACTAGATCTCATCATCACAAACATGGGGACAAAATGCTCCACACCGGAAGTATATCCCTCATTGGTGAGATCAGATCATAAACTAATCTCACTGGATATCCACATCCCGCCTCCACCCCAAACAAAAAAGACCACAGTGAAGAACTTCTCTAAAGCAAACTTCACACTACTCAAGACTGGTGTGGTATCCTTCAAGGCCCCCGAGCCAGTGGAAACCACAACCCAAGCTGCGGAAACCCTTACAAATGCCTTCTATGAACACCTCCAGGACTGCATGGATCAGGCAATCCCTAATAAAACCAAGACTCTTTCCACCAAGGGCAAACGTCCAGTCTGGTGGACCCCAGCCATAAACAAACTTTACAATAAGAGGAGAAAGCTGTTACATGATAGAGCAAAATCCATAAAAGAGAAGACACCTTTGATCATTATTAGTAAAAAAATATGAGCACTCATAAAATCATCCAAGGCCAACTTTGAGAGAAAAATTGCCCTAGATTCAAAAGACAATCATAAGGCCTTCTTCAGCTATGTTAGAAACCTGGGTGGAAACTCCCAGATATGCTCAGAATTAGTCCAAAATGATACAAAATCACTGAACCCACAGACATTGCCAACATACTGGCAGACAGGTTCAGTGCAAACTTCACCCCCCTCCCCCCCCCAAAAGGAGAGATAACTATCCCAGCGGAGTGCAGCCTCCCAGACATCTCCAATGCGCAGGTGAAAGCTGCTCTCTAAAGCTAAAAACACAGCATCAATGGGACCGGATGGTGTCCCGGCTGTGTGCTACGAACTCAATGAGGAACTAAACCCGCACATAAGGCAGCTGTTTAATCTTAGCCTTACCACAGGATACGTGCCCAAGGAGTGGCGTCACGGCAACTGTGGTCCCACTCCACAAAGGCGGTGCCTCTACGGACCCTGGTAATTACCGCCCCATAAGCTTAACAAGCCTGGTCTGCAAAGCTATGGAAAGGATCATAATGGAACTCATAAACAAAGACATAGGGGACTTGCAGACATTGGACCCGACCCAGTTTGGCTTTGTCAAGGGCAGATCATGCCTTTTGAACTTGGTCGACTTCTTCGAAACAGTCACCAAGGCCATTGATGAGGGAAAGGCAGTCCATACAGCCTACCTTGACCTTGCAAAAGCTTTGGACACAATACCCCACTCGGGTATTATAGAGAAACCTACCAGCTTAAATGTAAACCCATATGTCACAAGATGGGTTGCAAACTGGCTAAAGGACAGAACCCACAGGGTTAGAGTAGCTGGCGCCATGTCAGACTCCAAGCCGGTCACAAGTGGTGTCCCACAGGGCTCAGTCCTTGGCCCCCTGTTGTTCGGCATCTACTTCTCAGAAGTACAGGCTAACATAGGAGGACTATGGCTGACAAAGTTTGCAGATGACTGCAAACTAGGAGCCATAGTGGAAAGTACATCGGACACAGATATCCTTCAGAGGGGTCTCACGGAAACTGATAGCTGGTGCCAGAGCCATGGCCTGAAGTTAAATGCCAAAAAATGTATAGTCATACCTTTCAGGAAAAACAAGGTAACCCCAAGCTACCATATAGGTGGCAATCCACTAAGCACAGAAGAGGTTATCAGGGACCTGGGGACCCAGGTTGACAGTGGCCTTTCTTTTGACACTCACATTGCTAAAGTGGTTAGAAAAACCTTCTACATTGCCCACCTGATCATGAAGGGATTCACATCCAGACCAAGTGAGGTCATTGTTCCCCTGTACTCTTCACTTATCAGACCAATGATCGAGTACAATGCCCCATTCGGGATGTATCTCACCCGACACCTGCAGCAATTGGAGAGACCCAAAAGTTCCTCACCAAAAGGATAAAGGGACTCCAAAATCTGTCATATGCTGCCAGACTGAAGAAACTCCAGCTCTATTCAGTCGCATACCGTCTGCTCAGAGGTGACCTGTGCCTGACATACAAGGCCATGTCCAACCCGGAATTAATGGACATGCTCCACCTCAAAAAATCCAAATCTACCAGATCCACTAGAGCAAGCAACTTAAACCTTAGCATGGATATAAATAGGACATGCTGGAGGGATAGATTTGTCACCCAGAGACTCCCTATGTTGTGGAATAAAATCCCGGTCCATGTGAGACAGAGCACCTCGCTGGCTCTGTTCAAGAGAAATCTTGACCGGTGGATGGGAGATCGTAGGTTTACCCCGGGAATCCTCTCTGTGTCACTGCTGGACAGAGGCACAACAAACTAATGGGCACAGTATTTTTTAACATAAGGGGTGGCGTAAGCCACAAAAACTCTGGGCTAGGCTTATAAATGCCTTAGGGCAGATAGCCTAGTATAAACCTATGAACCTATGAACAGGTTAAGAGGTACATGCAAATAAATTGCTTTATAGAATTAGGCATAGCCAACCTCTCAACTGTCCCCGATTTTGGCTCAAAATGTTGCTCTTCCCCCTAATAATCCCTCCGCAAAGTAGCAATTTTTGAAGAAAACATGGAGGGTTTACAATTAAGAAATAACTGTAATAATCAAAGTTATAGATTACTTGAGCAGTACTAATATTAGTGTCCCTTCTTTGACAGGTTTTGTGTGGCTATTTTATATTTTTGCATCACATTTTTGGTCCATTTTTCATAAAATTGTGTTTTTTAGCAAATTAGTGACAAATCACTAAAGACTGAAGTTAGAAAATAATGACAGACATTTGAGTTTCAGATTTTATACCCTTCAGAAAATTCATACTAATGCAAGACCTATTCTATTATCTTTCTAAGTTTATTAGAGCAATATTTAAAAATTGTCCTTATTTTTGGGCCTTTGTCCCACTTCTGTGTATGGCTTTGTCCAGATTTCTTGCTCTGAGGTTGAGAGGTATGACAAATGTGTCAGGGCCATCACAGTCAGCCAGAGACATTTCAAATTGTGACATACTTGTCGCACCCCACTCCCCCATGTAGTGACTCTGGATGTGTCCAAGCAAGGCAAGGAGTAGTTATGCAGTGTAAATGTGCAGTGTGTCCCCCCATCCAAGGTAGACACAAGTACTACAGTGGCTTTTCATCTGTCCTTGATTTTGCAGAACGGTCTTGTTTCTGTCATATTTTTGTACTGTTGATTTATGCTTATTACTCAGATTTATGCTTATTACTCAAAGTGCCTGTTGCTCTGTGTTTAAGTAGCGACGCTTTAATGACCATAAGGTAAGCTTGTCTGAGATCGTAAGATGCAAGTAAGCTTTAATAAGCATACTGTTAAAGAATTGCCAGCATTGAAAGCCTTTCTGTTGTTGCCATGCAGAGAATACTTTACTAGATAATGTATAAGCCTTGGGTATTAAAGGACATGATTCCATTATTTTAAAAAGCTCATTACACTTGTTGGAGACTTCCAGTCATCTCTACAGACATTACCCGTAAACTAAACAGAATGCCAATCATGTGTGGTCCATAACCTGTACAGTAATCCTTTAAGCAATGTATCTTGAGCTTGTTTCTTGTTTGCTTTTCATTTTTTACTTAGATCATGTTTTCCCCGTGAAACAAGTAGGTAGTTGTCAGGCAGCAGGTCTTTTTTGGATAAGAAACATTTTTACAAGTGGGGGCATCACAGAGATTTCTACTTTCAGCATGTTACTTGGTACTTTAATAAAGCTGAATATAAATTATAATTAGAACTGCAGTGCAAGGAGAAGTGGTTTGAGTTGAGTGCTTCTTGTTTTTCTTATACTTGATTTTGACTGGCATTCCAGTAATGTATTTAAAAAGTAATTTATTTTTTTCATGCCTCACAACCTTTTGTTTCCATCTAGATATTAAGTAAGCTGTCATGCAGCCAATGCATTGAAGTATTTTTATTCTTCTGCACTTATTTTTGTCTTGATTGGACTCTCATAATGATGGTTTGGCACCCAGGGCAGTGTATTTAATTAAAGTTAGTTTTTGTGGTTTTGAGCATAGCTCCTCCCCTTTCTAGTTGGCCACATCCCTTCCCCTTGACCCCACCCATTCAGCTGTCTCCTGCAGCCCCCTTTGATTTGAAGTCACCAGCCGCCACTGAATGTGTCATATATTTGCTTTTGACTATCAAGGGCTTAAGTTAGTGCCCATATTCCACTTTGTCAGAAAGTAAGGAGTTACTGAGAAGTGTATTCCTGGCAACCAGTTTGGGTGACAGATATGGTTTGTTAACTTCCCTGTCCCCTGGTCAAAAGAACAGTGCATTCTCAACAGCTTAACTGCTACCAGTGCACATTCCCTTGCATTCCCCCATCCAGAGCTTTGTGGTTTGCACTCAGGCCTGAGGACTGTTCTCTAGAGGTATCACCCCAAAATCAGCAGGACTTGATAGCCCAAATTGAAGAGTATCCACCTAGGCCACTTGGATCAAGGCTTAGAGGTTAGGACCATAATATCATGTAGTTTTTGATGCTGGATAAGATCTGGCCTTGTGGATACAGGAGAGTGACCTCATGAGATGTGGCTTAATGCTTGGAGCCAGGTGGCAAGCCTTATGCAGGTCTCAAGTGTGCTCCCATGTGTTGTACTCAGTTGGCAATGCCTAGTATTCTTCCATCACACACTAGACAATGCAGATGTTAGTTGCAAGTGAGCCCACCCATTTGGAATGTGAGATGTGGAATGGTTATCTTTCACCTCTGTGTCTTTTAATGAGCCTCGATGACTTAGAGGCTTTTACCAGCCTCTGAGAATGGTAAGGACAATGAGTTCTTTCTTTATTTCTTTCCTACATGCTAGATAACTCCTCATCTGTAGAAACATTTAGGCAGATAAAGTCCTTCATGGACTGACCTGAGGCCCTCATTTTTCCATCCCATAAATTCCCAAAAGAAAATTTTGGGAATAAAGAAGAGGACCGGCCTTGAGTCAACTTTTCATGGAGCCTGTTATCAAGGATGCCATACATGCAAACTGGAAAAACCCAGATACCATCTGTACTTCTGGAAGGTGTAGTGACAGTATCTACAGGCTCCCAGCTAAATTGAATATGATACTGATGAGGGCTGGAGTAGAGTCCTGTGTGATTTCTTTGGTCTAGCATAGGTCTCAGAGATCACTGTACCCTAGCACCTACAAATACTCTCTAGTTTTGGATAAGGTAAGCAACAGGATGTTTCCTGTGTCACTGTGGAACTCATAATGTTCATCATATTGATCACTGTTGCAGTAGCTATAGCCATATGAGTTATATCCTGCTGAGGATATAACAGCTGGCCCACTTCCAAAGCTTCAGGGCACCTTTCACGTGCTCAAACTGTCAGCTTGAGCTGGGTTGACTAAAAAGTCAGGTTTGTGTACCAAGCCCTTCAGAGTTTTCTTGCTATTGAAGAGAGTGCTCCTCTGTGGGCTTTCTAGGATTGCCGGGCAGCTTGTGGAGTTCCTTTGCTGAGCAGATAAGTTACTTCCTCTCTCTGTTGGCATGAAAGCTCTCTGTTATACTGTTACAGTAAGTTTACTTACACAACTGTACTGTCCTTAAATTTACTGTCATATTCAACAGTAGGTGAGACACTAGAAAAGTATTCAGCCATCCTTGAGTCAGGACTTAAGTAGTTGGTTAAGACTTTTTCTATATCTTCCACAGTGGGCTCTTACATGGCTGACTACAGTTGATTGTGCATATGCTATGGTAAGGGCAGCAGGGTCAAGTAGCATGTGCTTGGTAGCATTGTTGAGGATCTTCTCCCACAAGGAGGAGCACAGACAAGTCATTCTGGAAGCCTTCTTCATAAAGGAGCTTCTGTTTAAGAAGTCCTCCCTTGATCTGGCTAAGGATTTCCATAACAGGAAGAAAGCCCTAACTATGGCATTTTTTTATTACCCCCCAACTCCCCAGCACATGCATCATCTTTTAGGCTAGGCTGACTTTTAAAAAAGAAGCTGTCAAGCATCAAACTGTCATACCCACCTCACCCACCCTCGGTGTACTTACTAAATCTCCCAGGAAAGCAACTCTACCAGACCAGCAGCCATAACCCTATCTACAATACAGGAATGTTAGCTAAAAGGAGTTCCACAAGTTTTCCCCAGCTTGGATGCCGATCACAAAGAAACAGTGATTTTCAATGTTCTGACAGGCAGCACTGTCTTAAAGCTGTAAAGTTCTCCCCGAAAAAAGGCTGCCATTGAAGACCAAGCTCTTTTCACCGATCTCTTGGTACCAGGAGCATCTGGTTGGTGTTGCTGGACATGAACACCTTCTTGTACATCAGTGTCTCTGGGTTTTGCTGGACAGCACTCCCAGTACAAAGTGCTGCCCTTTGGTCCTTCCTCTGCTCCCAGACTGTTTACCATGGTGCCCACCATGATGATGGAGGCTGTGCTAGAATTGAAGGAATTTAACACATTCTCCAACTAGAATGACTGGCTCCTACGGAGATGACCTGGTATCTTCCCTGGTTTGAAGTCTTCCACATTTTCAGTCTGTGAGATCTTAATAAATTTGGAAAAATACTCTCTGATCTCAGAAGATTATCTTCATCTACATGAAGCTGGACACTTTCCAGCATTGGTCATTCCTGCCCACAAAGAGGGTCCAGGTTGTCATAATTTTGCTCATTTGGATAAGAATACATTGAATGGTCCAGACTTAGAAAACCCTAATCCTTTTGGTCTTAGTGGCAGTCACAATCCAAACAAGGATGCAGCTGTAGCAGTGGATTATCAGGTGTCAGTAGAGTCACCATGTACTCATGATTTAACTTCCAGTGTCATACTTTTGCTGCTGGCCCTGAAGTGATGGGCAGTCTGACCCACAATGTGGGTGTTACTTTCTGTAGCAGAACCTGTTGCAGGTTTTGATGAACACTTCAGTTCTGAGGTACAGATCCCACCTTCTTTTTTCCATGGTGAAAAAAAATGTTCCTTCATAGAGACAAGCCTCCATATAAAGTAGCTGGAGCTCCTAGTGGTCCTCCTTACCACAAAGAGACTGAAACCACTCCCACATCAATCCAGCAACACATTTTTTCTTGTGGTACCTATACAAACAAGAGTGGAGGTTTTCGTGCCACCTTGTTGCTTTTGGAAATGGGCATAACAGAAGCATCACTACGTTAGCCATTCAAATCTGGAGGAGAAGAATATGCTGACATGCATCACAAACTGATCCTCCACTCATCTTCAGGAGATGCAAATTTAGGAGCCTTTCTTGGTCAATCTTCTGCAAGATGGGCATGTTGGGGGTGAGCTTGTTGACAACATGTAAGAATACAGACCACTCTCCTTTTTTTAAGTGCAGCATGGCAACAGAGAGCTGGTGATGGATGCATTTTTTATGTACCATGACAAGGAAGATTCATGTATGCCTTTTCAACATTCTCTCTGATTCCATGCCTAACTGTAGACTGCAGAGAAGAAAGGCCTTAGTGACATTTACTGGACAAAGATGATATGAATTTAGTCTGTCTTGATCCTGTCAGTGCAGGGAGATATTCCACTGCAAGCTAAGAATTTTCTCATAGTTGTATTACAGCTATTTCCATATTAAGACTTGGTTCTCCTAATACCAGATGTCCAGATGCCCTGGCTACGGTATCAGTTCAAGTTTATACTTAATTTATGTATTTTAGCACTCTGTGCTACCACTCCCATCCATTTCATTACCCATCACATGGGTGAGGGTCAACTGGGAGGGGCTGTCATTTAGACAGCCATTATGGATGGTTTGAGTGTTTTCTTATTGGTCTTGTGGTCCCTATTGTAACCTGGCTTGCAGAGCCTGAGGGGAACGTTCAGTGGGTTGTTTGCACTCATCATCCCTTATTAACACAACAAGCAGCTCTAACCCCTCCTCTTAACCACAGAAAGTGGTTTTCCTGGGCTCTGTCAGAGAAAATGCCCTATATGCTCCTGAGTACCTACTAACCCTCCCCAATCCTTGGTGAGGCAAGAGGGCCACCCCCTTCCCTTCTTTCTATACCTGTCTGTCTCTTCCCATGCTAAGGAATACTATTCAAACCCCACTCACATGGAACACAATAAGGGCTCTCTCTCTGTCATGATGCTAGGCTAAATTCACATTCATTAAAGTTCTTAGAAACTAAGCTCTCATTAATAATAATAGCATAAATAAATGAAGCAGAATAATGAAAAACAGATATAGCAGTAAAAGTAATAAGCAAAAACAGATATAACAGTAAAAGTAAATACAAAAGTATAGTGAAAGAAGTAAGCAAGTAATAAGTTACTGATTAAAAGATGAAACACTGAAAGCAATTCAAATAAAACATAATCATGGATATTAACAAAACTCTAAATAACTAGCAAACATGAAATAACTGAGTTTAGATGCAGACAGTTATAGGACAATAGATAACTAAAAGAAATGATAATGTCCATTACTATAAATAAAGCAGCAGTCATGGCAGCACCTCACTCCTTCATACTCAAGTTGACATATTTCATTCATATTTCATTCAGCACAGAGGTTGACAAAAAAAATCCAAGGACATTCCAAGGACAAAGTGAACAGAATGACTCGCGTTTTAAATAGTCAATAAAAAAAATACAATAAAACTTCACTGACAAGTTAGGATTGTTGGTGATCAGACAAATGCCAGATAAGTATTCTATGAAGTGTCACTCTTTGTTGAGATCAGGTTTCTTTGGTTAATGATAGTAGAGCTAAATGGACTAGGTCACCAAGGAACAGGCTTCACAGAAGTCAGAATCCACAGTATAATACTACAAGTGTTGATAACCTTCAGCTATTACAACTTAACTGCAGCCCTCATTCATCATCATCAACCCCCTTTTTTCCATTTTCTACATTGGGTCAGGTTGTTGCATTAACTGTCATTATCTGTCTTGATACAGTACCACTGTCCTACCTTCTTTGACAGTAATGCCTGACTGTCACAGGTCTTTTCTCAAAAAGTTCATCCATCTCTGCTGAAGGTCCTCATTTCCCTTTGCCTTCTTCCTGTCTCTCCCAAATCTTCAACAAGTCACCCTCTACTTTCCTCTACATGTGCCAAAGCCACATGTAGTTTTTTTTCTCTTTGACCTTTTCTGCAGTTGGAACTACTTTGGCTTCTTCACTGATGCCATCATTTTTTCATCTGTCCCACAGTGTAAACCCTACCACCCATATCCATCACTTCATCTCTATCACCTGTAGCTTCCTCAACTTCACTTCCCAAGTTTCTGTACCATGCAGTAATACTGGTCATACCACTGTTTTGTACACCTTACTGTTCAGCTTCTTTGGCATTCTTCTGTCACAAATTACCCCGACACTCACTGCTAATTGTCTGAAGCCCCTCTAATTCTAGCTTTGACCTCCTCATTCAGACTTCCTTTCTCCTCAGCTACCCCTCACAGACATTTGAAGCTGCTTATATGTTCCACTGTTTCCCTTCTATCTCAGTTTTCAGCTTCTTCTGATTTCTGTCATATTCTGCTATGACACTTGTCTTGTCTATACTTAATTTCATCCCATATTCTTTCAGTTTGTATTCCATTCCCTTGTCATTTGCTGAAGTTCCCATTCTAAGTATGCTTGTAATGCCACATTGTCTGCATACATCAGCTTTGTTGATCTTTCCCCTCTGACCTACTTATTAATGTAGTCCATCACCGGTATGAACAGCAGTTGGCTCAGAGCTGAACCCTCATGCACACCCACTCCCACTGGGATCCCCTGTGTGAGTTTGAAAGCTGCTTGTACTTGTTTTCTTGGGTCCTTGAACATAGCCAACACTAATTCTACCAATGTTTCTGGGACTTTAAAACATTGCATGACTGCCCAAATCAGTTTCTTCGGGACCTTTGCAAATTATTTCTGTAAGTCTAGGAATGGACTCTACTCCTTTTTAGCCTTTTCTCCACTATATGTCTCACTGCAAATATCGAGTTGGTTGTGCTGCATCCTGATCTGATTGAAAATTACACTAATTTTCAATTTAAGTTTTTTTTTTTTTTGGAGGGGGGGGGAACAAAAGGCCAAAAACCAGGGACACATTTTAAACATTACTTGTATAATTTTGGAAAGTCACTAGAATAAAATGTGTTACTACCATGCATTTCACTGGCAAGTCTTGAACACAGGATCCTGTGCACTACAGTCAGTGCAACATACCACTATGCCAAATCAGCAGCTTGTTTCCCAAAAGATAGGAAGACTAAAACTTGCCCCAAATTAGGTACAATTTTCAAATACTGATCTCATAAACTTAGAAAATTGCTAGAATAAAAGTTTTTTGTTACCATTTATTTTCTGAAGAATATTAAGTCTGAAATTCAAATGCTTGTCATTATTCAATAAATTCAACCGAGTTTATGAGGAACAGAACAAAAAATTCACAATTGGTGGTGGCTAGGGACATTAGGCTTTTTTTACCCTATATCAAGGTACAGGGTTTGAGCCTGAGTACCTCTAGCCACCAGGTGTATTATAAAGGGGGCATTTTCCCACACACACACCCTTACCTGAGTCCCTGAGCTGATGTTAGGATTTCCCTGCTAATGAGTTAAGTCCCAAATGAAAACGAGTGCTGTTATTCAAATGCTAACGAGTTAAGTCCCAAATGCATGCTGCTGAACAAACTAGGCTGTTATTAAGTCCCAAATGTTGCCGACAATGCTGTTATAAGTCCCAAATGCATGCTGCTGAACAAACGAGGCTGTTATTAAGTCCCAAATGTTATTCAAACAAAACGAGTGCTGCCAATTTCCTTGGTGTAAGTCCCAAATGCCAAACAATGCTGTTATTCCCACTCACTCGCATTTGCAGATTTGCAGCCAGAAGCTCAGTTCAGACTAGCTGATAGCCCTGACAGAGCTGACTTCATCACGCATGTGATGACATCAGCTTCGAAAGCGCCGAAATTCAAAAATGGGAAAAAACATAAGAAAGAAACTGGAATTGAAGGGGTGCCACTCGGGAATTGTGGCACCCCTTCATTTGGACCCCAAAACTTGGCAAAAACCGAGTAAATGGATATGGTTGGGCGGTATGACACACACACACACACACACACACACACACACCCTTACCTGAGTCCCCAAGCTGATGTTAGGATTTCCCTGCTAACGAGTTAAGTCCCAAATGAAAACAAGTGCTGCTAATGAGTTAAGTCCCAAATGCCAAACAAAGCTGTTATTCAAATGCTAACGAGTTAAGTCCCAAATGCATGCAGCTGAACAAACGAGGCTATTATTAAGTCCCAAATGTTATTCAAACAAAATGAGTGCTGTCAACAGTGCTGTTATAAGTCCCAAATGCATTCTGCTGAACAAACGAGGCTGTTATTAAGTCTCAAATATTATTCAAAGAAAACGACTGCTACCGATTTCCTTGCTGTAAGTCCCAAATGCCAAACAGTGCTGTTATTCCCGCTCGCTCGCATTTTCAGATTTGCAGCTGGAAGCTCAATTCCGACTGGCTGATAGCCCTGACGAAGCTGATGTCATCGCACACGTGATGATGTCAGCTCTGAAAGCACCGAAATTCGAAAATGGGAAAAAAACATAAGAAAAAAATCGGAATTGAAGGGGTGCCACTCCGGAATCGTGGCACCCCTTCATTTGGACCCCAAAACTCAGTAAAAAATGAGTAAATCGGCATGGTTAGGGAGGTATGATTGTAGGCTGTCTGTGAATCAGTACGCTTCTGTGGGGTTTTCTTCATTCAGAAGCTGCTGGAAGTACTCCTTCCATCTTCCTTCGATGTCCTGTGGATTGGCACCCCTTATGAATGGTGCCTGGTGACTATCTTCTTTATCTTTCTGTCTTTGCCTTCCAAACAGATAAGAGCTTCTTTCTGCCATCTGCTGAGTCACTCTCCAGAAGCTGGTGCAGTTTATCTGATACCTTGTTCTTTGCTATTGCATCTGCTCTTCTTAGCCTGGTCTATTTTTTCTGTCTTACACCTTTTCGTGCATGGCTGCTTTCTTTTGATACCTTCCTGGACTTCTGCATTCCATCACCAGCTTTCTTTATGTGCCTTATACCCTTACATGTATTGGCTACATGCCTTTTCTATAGTCTTTACACATGCTGTTTTTGAGATGCTGACAGTCTTCTTCAACTCCAGCTATCAACTCTTCCAACTGAGGTGCTAGAGCCTCAAGAATTTCCATGAACTCTTGTACTTTCACTCTAACTTCCAGGCCTTCAACTTAGTCTCTGTTGACCTTAGAGCCTTTTCCAACCACTGCTCACAGCTGGTTGTGGTTACTAGTGGTGTATGCTGTGGGCTGACTGTTTCACTGAGGATGACTCTACAATCCGTCATTCTACCCTAATGCTCTTTCCTTTCTGTGAAGAAATCTATCTGAGTTGCATGTTGGCCACTGTTTTATGTGATCTTGTGACTGTCTGTCTTGGTAAACCATGTGTTGGCCACCATTAACACCATTGCTAGACAGAAGTCTAGAATGGCCTCTCCTTTATTTCTGTTACTTCTCCCATGTGGGCCAAAGCAGTCTTCCTATCATATTCTATTTGTCCCAATATGATCATTCAGGTCAGCCAATATCAACACCAACTCATGCTGTCCTGCTTAATCTAGTGGAGCCTGTAACTGCTGTCTGAAGCATTATTACTCATCATCACAGCCCTACTGTGGGGCATAGGCAGCAATTATGAATACTGCCCTGTCTTACAATGGAGTCAGATTGCCATGAGTCTGATGACATCCTTCACTGTCTTCGGAATACTATCCCACACCATTTCTAGTCTGTCTTCCCAAACCAAATGGCCTTGCTGCACTGCTCTTCACTTTCTTTCCTCGATACGCAGGATGTCCACTGTCATCCTTAGCATCATGTCAGTCCACTTCAAACTGCATACAGTGAACCTATATTGAGTGTAGCAATTCTTTAGTTCATACTAAACAGGTTAATTGATTTTAGCATCCAGCTATCTCTCAACAGAGCTATCCAAGGTAGCTTAGGCTGGGGAACTGAACACCAGCTGGTGGCAGCTTATTGACCAAGGGCTGCTGGGCACACACAGGCAAATGAAGGCATGTAGACTGCTTCCACCATTAACATTGGTCTTAGGTAGGGTAATTCCTGAATTCACTTAGAACCAGCAAATATCAGTGACCGTTTTTGGCGACATTAGTCAATGTGACCAAATAACCTAGAGCCATATTTTACACTGTTGTTGTGTACAGCCCTGACACAGCATAAAGTCTGTGATTCATGTTATCCTGTCTAGAGGATACTACACATCAGAGTTGATGTCTAATGCAGTTTGGTCTACACAACTCTTTCCAATAGGCACCATATGGAGTCTGTGCTGCTGCCAAAGACTCAATTCAATTTTGTGTGGGTTTGAGATGGAAACACCCAGCATGTTTTGGGGAGGTGGGTGGAACCCACAGTGACACTGGGAGAATATGCAAACTCTACACAGGCATTGGTCAGAGTTCAGGATTGAAACTTGGACCTTGTACTTAGGAGCCAAAGCCCTTGATCATTATGCCAGCTGTGAATCTATGAATGCAGCTCATGCAATGTTTCATTAACCATGAGAATGACATTGACATAATCCATGCCATTTGCTTATAGTTACTTGATGAGGCCATTTATAAATAAACCCATTCAGATTTCGCGGGTCAAAACTGTTTTCTTCCCCTCCAGGAACTGTATTGCATCTGAAACATCTACACTAAAGGAGCAGAAAAAAAAAACACACAAGTCAGTGATCAATCAGTCAGAACTCCACAATTAGATATACAGAAAAAAAAATGAAAAAGAATTGAAACGCGAAAATAAAGAAAAGTGACAGTGGATCCATTGCTACTATCCTGCCTCTGAATCCCATTTATGATTGAAGCTATTTATTATGGGCAGAACGGTGTCTTGTGCTATCTCAGTCCAGTAGTATGCAGGTGCTTATGACGTCTCTCAGGCACTTGTATGATTTGTATCGCAATTATTTCTTGGGCAAGGTGTATATACCATATATTTCTGCCCATTATGACGTTGTGGAGGGCAGGACTATAGCCCTGCACTAGTTGGATAAGCATTCCAAAAGAGGGCGTACATCTTTATCTTCATTTGAAGAGTCCCTCACCTCCTTAGGACTTAAATGTCATGACCGGAAGGTTTGCCCAATCTCACTACAGTTGCCTTTAGTTTGGCAGCTTTGAAATTCAACACTCCAAAAAATGTTTTCTTCATCATCATTACTACTACTACTTCTCTGAACATCAGACCCTCATCTGTAGGGAGCAGTGTTTCTTCCTTTACAAGATTTATGTATCTGTTAGGTCTAAACCAAATTTCCTCCAAAAAGTTGTGTCATAATTCTCCTTAAACTTGTCTATTCGTCTTTCTTTATGCTTTACAGAAGCAGAAACTACATCTGAAAGTGTCTTTGAATAACTGGACTAGAAGTTCAGGGTCTGCCTGGAGAACATGAGTTTAGGAAGACCAAACAGCTACTCATATCCTTTACAACAGGGATAGAGAGGTTGACAGATATTAAGTAAATCCTTACCATGTGGCTTGCTAACTGCAAGTGGCCTTTTCCATCAAGACATTCCCTGTATTGGAAAATGCTGGGTCAGAAGCCACACAGCCAGGAGCATGGCGTCTTATACTACTTACTTCAAAGATATTGCCATTGTAGACATTTGTATTGTGGCCATATGGTCATCAATTCACACTTTCACTAAGTACTACTGCTTGGGCCATGATTAATGGAATCAGTTCTTCTTTGGTACTTCAGCCTCATTTGCTTCTGCCTTTTGGTTACTTCTGGCTCCAGCTTCACAGGGGTATTAATACCATTTGGGATTCTTCCTACTGTAAATGGTCCTTGATATCAGATGTACCACATTGAACAGCGCTGTTCTTACTGAGTCAATTAATATGTCAGAGGAACCACTTAATTGACCTCTAATTACCTTTCCACTATTCTCCTCTGTCTGTAGTACTCTTACAGCCAACATTTGTTGCAGTTAGCATTTCCTGTAAGTCAGACAAAAATTTATTTATGCCTTAAATCTGTGTATGGATCAGGTTTCGTAGGATCATAAGGGATTGGTAGCTATCAACTCTAGCGGGCCATATTATGCCTAGCCATGCCTTCCAAAAATATTAGACAGGTTTGGGTCTCACCCCACCCTGCCACCTAATCCCACCCGCTCCCATGACATCTAGATTTATTCTAGGCACTAACCCCTCCCAATAACGAACAATCAATCAGAACAATACTAATAACTTATCTCCTCTACTGCCCACAGTACCCCACCCACTTCCAATCTAACTGCTCACCTGACACAGTCATGCTACTACCTAATGTGCTTACACTCCTTACCTGCACTCTTCTTGCACACTTTACATCCTGAACAAAATACAAAAGCTGTGTATAATTGATAAATAGGACACAGTTCGTAGAGAAAAACCACCTTTGTGAAACAGCAAACGGTAAAGCTTTCGGGTATAACCCTTATTAGCATTGAGAAAGGGTTATACCCAAAAGCTTTGCCATTTGCTGTTTCATAAAGGTGGTTTTTCTCTATGAACTGTGTCTTATTTACACTTTACATCCTACCAGGACTCCATAATAGACACACCCCACCACTATCACTGCACCTTTATTCTCACTTCTATCCATCACCCACCTACTAATTACACGTGTCATACCATCACAATCTCCACCCCAATACACCCCTGTACTACCAGTCACCTGTTACATTCAAACAAAAAATATCCCTAAAATATGACAGGTTCATTACTAGATTTACTAATACTGGGTGAGTTCAACTACCCTGCCATTAAGTGGGAAATCTACTTGGGTACCAACACCTTTTCCCAACAGTTCTTGGAATTCATAAATTCCAACAACCTGGATCAACTAATCCATTGTCCCACCAGGGGCCTCAAATATCCTAGACCTGATCATTACCAACATGGGAGATAGATACTCCACACCAGTGGTCACCCCCTCATTGGTCAGGTCTGACCATAAGCAAATCACCCTTGACATCCATATCCCACCCCCACCCGCCAGTAAAGAAACCTCTGTAAAAAACTTCTCCAAAGCCAACTTCATGCTACTCAAGTCAGATGTGACAAACTTCATGACACCCATGCAGACGGGATCTGAAAGTTCGACTGCTGAATCCTACACTAAGGCACTGTATGAGCATATCCACTCGTGCATGAATCGTGCCATCCCAAATAGAACCAAGATGCTGTCCTCCAAAAAAAGGAAGCCAATCTGGTGGTCCCCTGCCATAAACAAACTATACAACAGAAGGAAGAAACTGTTGCAGAAAAGTGGAAAATCCCAGGATGCAAAAAACTCCCTTACCAGCCTCAGTAAGAAGCTGAGATCCCTCATAAAATCCTCAAAAACTAGTTACGAAAATAAAATTGCCAAAGATTCCAAAGACAACCACAAGGCATTCTATATTTATGTCAAGAATCTAAATGGCAATGCTCAGATCTGCTCTGAGCTACAACAGAATGACATTAAATATACTGATCCCAAGGATATTGCCAATATCCTGGCAGATCGATTTAGTGCCAAATTCACCCCCTCTCACCCCTAAAGGGCCCATCTCAATATCAAAAGATTGCCAAATTCCGGTAATCACAGCCACACAGGTAGAAACTGCACTCTCCAGTGCTAAGAATACAGCATCCATGGGACCAGATGACATCCTGGGCTGTGTAATACATGAACTACAAAATTAACTGGCAGCTCACCTAAGTGTCATATTTAATCATAGCCTCAAATCAGGCTTCGTGCCCACTGATTGGCGCACAGTTACAGTTATCCAACTCCACAAGGGGGGATCCACTTTAGATCCCGGGAACTACCATCCCATCAGTCTGACCAGCCTGATCTGCAAGGGCATGGAACGCATTATCATGGAGCTTATAAACAAAGACATTGACAACCTTCAAATACTGGAACCCACCCAGTTTGGGTTCATGAAGGGCTGATCTTGTCTCCTGAACCTGACTGACTTCTTCAAATCAGTCTCCAGAGCTGTGGACGAGGGTAAGGCAGTCCACACAGCCTATCTGGACCTTGCCAAGGCCTTTGACACCATCCTCCACTCTGGAATCATAGATAAATGTACTAAGCTGGGCATAAATCCCTACGTCACTCAATGGGTTGCCAACTGGCTTACTGACAGAACCCAGACTGTAAAAGTAGCCGACTCCAAATCCAGCTCCAGACAAGTGACAAGTGAAGTAGCTCAGGGTTCAGTCCTGGGACCGCTCTTGTTTGGCATCTACTTCTCTGATGTACTGGCCAACACTAAGGGACTTTGGCTAACAAAGTTCTCAGATGACTGCAAACTGGGAGCCATTATTGAATCCTCAAATTATGTGGATATTCTACAAAAGGGCCTTACAGAAACAGATACTTGGTGCCAGAGCCATGGGCTCAAGCTTAATGCCAAGAAATGTATAGTTAACCCTTTGGGAAAAACCATGTACCCATGAGTTACCACATAGGTGGCAGTACATGAAACACCGAAAGTGTGATGAGAGACTTAGGGACACAGGTGGACAGTGGTCTCACCTTCGATAACCACATCACCACAACAGTCAGGAAATCCTTCTATGTGGCACACCTCATCACTAAGGGCTTTTCATCCAGGAAAAAGGAGGTCATTGTCCCACTGTACTCATCCCACATTAAACCCATTATAGAGTATAACTCCCCATTTGGTATGTACCTCACAAGACATCTGCAACAGCTGGAAAGGCCGCAGAAATACCTCACTAAAAGAATCACAGACCTAAAGCAGATGCCATATGCTGACCGTCTAAAAAACTCCAGTTATACTCTGTGGCATATCGTCTACACAGAGGCGATCTCTGCTTAACATACAGACATACCCTAAGAAGTTCTGGTCCACAGTAAACCCCATTCTCCACCCAGGTAAAGTAGGCACGCCCCCAGCTACCAACCCCCCTTCCTCCAGTAGTATTGCTGACTCATTCAGTAAACACTTTACTGAAACCATTCTGTCTTTGACTAAACAACACAACTCTCTACCCACCCTCCCTACATCAAAACCAGATACTCTCCCCACAGCCTTTTCTGTTTCATCAGTACTTACCTCCTATATAAAAAAACTTACATTGAAACTTAAGCATACAAAATTTGCAGCTGACAATCTCCCCTCTAAATACCTAAAAATAGCAGCAGAAGCCCTAGGTTATCCATTCTCTAGCTTAATTAATCAGTTCTTATCAGAGAGCTATGTCCCCACACTGTGGAAAATATCCCACATCATTCCCCTACATAAAGATGGCTCCTCCACTGAACTTTCCATTTACTGACCCATATCTATCCTTTCTCCACTTTCCAAGATATTTGAGAAATGCATCCATTCTCAAGTCTTAGACTACCTCTCAGCTAATAACCTCCTCTCCAGCACCCAGTACAGCTTCAGGTCATACCACAGCACTACTGCCATCTTGCTCTCTTTCAATAACATTATCCTTCATCATAAAAATAATGGCCTGTTCTCCTGTGCTGTATTTCTGGATCTATCCAAGGCTGTTGAGATGGTCTCACACAAACAACTAATCTGTGTTCTCACTAACCTATCTTTTTCTCAATCAGCTACTGATTGTTGGCGGCTAGTTAGATAGCTGTGAAACCAATCAGTTGTCTGGCATAATGACCTATCTCCTCAACCTCCTGTAACACTTTGTGTTCCCAAAGGTTCCATCCTTGGTCCTGTACTATTCTCAGTCTTCACCAATGAACTAGTCACAGCCACCAAGCATGCTTCTCCTATACAGTATGCAGATGACTCTGCCCTCATCTGCTAAGCCTCAACTATACCTGAACTAAACAAGATCACACAGGAAGCCTTTTCATCTGTGGAAAGCTGGCTATCTAATGCCCAGTTATTACTCAACCCAATTAAGACTAAACTCCTTATCTTCCAACCCACTAAATCTAACCCACTTATTCCCCACTTTAATATTCTAGCCAAAGTTAATACAGTCATCCCCCAACAGAACACACCAAACTACTTTGTGTTGAGACTGATGATAATCTCAGATGTGACACCCACATTTCTCTTACCATAAAAAAGGTTCACAAAAAACTAGGTCCATTGCACAGAAACAAACAATTCCTCACAAAGACAGCCAGAATTTCTGCTGCCAATTCCCACCTAATTTCCACTTTACTCTACACCTCTCCTATACTTATCTACCTTAGACAAACAGACCTAAACATGCTCGAGGCTTGATACAATAAAATTTCTAAGTTTGCCACTGATGCATCTTATCAATAGCCACCACTGTATCTCACTTAGAGAACTTGACTGGCTTGAACTCCTTTAACTTCTTCATCTGAATTAACTCTCTCTCGCCCACGTTAGTAAACCATCCTCTTAAAGTTCCATGCCTTCAAAACCTTCTCCAGTCCTACTGCTCTACTAGGCTACTATGCTCCAGCAGACAAAATGTACTTCTAGTGACCAAACCCAAGAACTCAGCAGGGGAAGCACTATTCTCCTGTGTCATATCCAGATTATGGGACAATCTCCCCCTGTATAACCACATTACCTTCTTGCAATCACTTCAAGACTGCACTAAAAACTCACTTAAAAAGTCTGGTTATGCCCACGTACCAGTCCCAACTACTAACTCTCCTTTTTACCTCCCCTTCCTCTCCGCTCCCCTAGCCACCCTGCCTCACACCATCTGATCATTACATTCCTTCCTCTGCAGGCTCTGGCTCACCCTTTGCCCTCCCCTTCTCTACTCACTCAATCTCTCAGACCTGTTATAACATGCTTAACTACCTCACTTCATCTCAACTCCGAATACATATCCAACTGACTTACACCTAGCTTCCTCTCACTACCATGTATACTACTCACTCAGTCTCCTCTCTTACTCCTCTATCTTCTCCTTCCATCTCATTAGCCCTTCTAGCTTGTTCTACCTTTGTGTGGAGCATCTGCTTTATATCTCGTTTGAGTTTAGTGCAATATTTGTATATAAGACTTAGGTATATGAGTTTAGAACAGTATTCGTTTGAGCTTAGTACTATCTGCATATACATCCTACCTTTATTCCTAGCCTCTAGCTAGATATTGGTATATCTGTTCATGTTTCATATTGTATGTATATCTAATGTTTGCTGCAGTATGTATTATTTGCTATTGTATCTATATTCAGTTGTTCTTCATGTACTCTGCTGCTCATTTATTGTTCTGTGGAGCTTTTCTCCCTGGGCCTCCGCTGAAAAAGGACCTGTGTCCAGCTGGAATTTCCCAATAAATAAATATGCTTTATTGGGGTATATATAAGTATGTTATGGTTGGTTGAGCATTTACAAGGTACCTCTCTCTCTCTCTCTTTCTCTGTAATAGAGACACAGGTGTCAGACCAGGGTAAATCTACCATTTCCCATCCACTGATTCAAGCTGTGCTTGAATAGGGGCAGAAAAATACTCTGCTTCCTGTGAATAGGAAGTCTGTTTCACAAAAGGGACAGTCTTTAAGACACATACCTGGCCCTCCAGCATGTCTTACTTTTGTTGCAGATGAGGTTTAGGTCCTTGGATCAGGTGTTTCTAATGGTATTTGTTTTGCAAATGTGCAGCATGTCCATTAAGCCTGGATCAGAGAATGCTTTCAAAGACAGATTAGCTCTCAGCAACCTGTAAGAGACTGAATATAAGGATAAGGCTTTGAGTCAGTCTGCATTGGACAGGTTGCTTACACCATGTATTCTTTTTGAGAGAAATCTATGCGAATGCTCCAGTTGCATATGCCTGATCAGGTACATACTGAAAGGGTCATTGTATTCTATTATTCATCTAATAAGGGATACGTACAATGGAACAATGACATCACTGGGCCTACATGCCATTCCTTTGCTTGGAATTTGAGCAGCATAAAAATACTTCCTTACTATAGTAGATACATAATGGTCAAAGGCCAAGTCACTGTCTACATGCATTCCCAAATCCCTGACCACAGTGTCTACTGTCAGTAGTGTATTATCATTGTGGTAATTTGCAGGGGTAGCCATCTTTCCAAAAGAAACTATTATGCACTACTTTCGTATTGAGTTTTAGACTGGGACTCTGGCACCAATTATTAGTCAATCAAACATTACATAGCTCATTCATATCCTGCCTTTGTTTAAACATTGTTCATCCTCTGCATGTATTGTTCCCACAATTCCCATTTTTTCCTATGTAATTTGCTCCTACTCTTTTCTAAAGATCACAATTCCTGTTGTTTTATCTCTTTTACTGTATTCACTACTTCTAATATAGTTGGTTTAGATTTTGATTTCCATTTTCTAGTAATTGCTTTTTTGGCAGCCACCATAATTAGACACAACAAGGCCTTTCCATGTCTAGGCAATTCCAATTCTGTATCATAGCTCATTAAAATTATCTCCCTCATCACACCAATCCACCCACCCAGCATCTCCGACAGTGCATCTGGCAGGGAATCCTTAAAGTCCACCAACCCACTAAACTCCCAGAAAACATGTTCCGAAGTACTTCTTTCTTCCCCGTCAGACCTCCAACATTAGCTGTCTACCTGAGAAAACATTCTCTGGCATCTACTTGGGGTACAAAAATATCTATGTAAACATGTCCAAGCAAAAATCCTAAATCTTCCTCATTTTATTGCGTATTTGGGAGACATATATATATATATATATATATATATATATATATATATATATATATATATATATATATATATATATATATATTATATATATATACTCCCATTGTTTCTTTGTGAATTGCTTATCCAATCTCTCTTCCCAATCCTTTCTAACCTCCTCTGATTCTTGCAGTTATCGTGCAATATTTTATATTCTGTACTAATTATTCTCTTTTTAATGGCAGCTTCTGCTCTAGAGTAATAAAAACTCTACCAGTTCTGGTCTTTCATTTAGGACCCTTCTATTTCTTTCTCTTTGCTTATACACTGATACCAATCCTTGATAGGGAAGGCAATCTCAAACCAGCAGGCCAAACACATTTTTGGCCTCTTCCCATTCTATTACCTTTCCCTCTCTAGTTATTTGCTCCCAATACCGTGGTTCCTTTGCCAGTTTTCTATAATAAATTCCAGCCCCCTCTTGCCTATTGTTTATATCCCTAATTGCAGTCATCCCTATCGGCAGAATCTGCTTTCTCCAGTACCATGTTGGCTTTGATCTTAGAATATTTTCTGCTACTTTATGGAGGATCTGTTTGGTCTTTACCCTCTTTAGGTATTACAGCCACCACCACTTTCTTCCAGGAAGTTGTTGCTTCTCCTTCTCTTAAAATACTGTTAAACAAAACCTTCCAGATCTTTATCAGTTTTTCCCTCCTAGCTTCCAAATATCCACAAGAATACCATCTATTCCTGGGGACTTTCTTGTTGATTGGTTATACATCAACATTTTTATCACATCTCCTCCTATCCTATTACTAATTGAACCTCACGTACCTCTAAACTTGGCATATTTAATTTTTCCATAAACATTACCATTTGTACCTTTTCTTGATCTCCATATTTCTCTGCTTTATGCAGACTTTCATCTGCAGGATGTCTTGTTATAGGCTTCCTAAGCTTGGTGACAACCCTTTCTGCTTTCTGCTGCCTGAGTCACAGCACTAAAAGATTGTATGTTCTGATTGTTATAAAAAAAGAGTAGCTTAACAGCAATCTTTCTAAACTTATGCATATTATCAAGGTAATCCTTTATTTTCTGCTTAGCACTCTGCAATTGTTCATCTTCTCATTCTCTGAGATCCCCTATTCTGCAATACTTTTTTATGTCAGTACCTATAAATAATTCTGGATGTTTTTAACCATCTCTCTCTCTCTCTTATTTCCACCCTATTTGTAATCTCCACTTTAATTTTATCCCACTCCCTAGACATATTTTCAGAAGAAATTTCTGTCTTTTTTAATAACCCCCAAATAATTTCTACTACTCATTCCTTAAATTCCTCTCTTTTTAACAGATAGGTGGGAAAGTGCCTGTATCTCATTTTTGTATTTCATTACCATGCATTATTATTTTAGTTATTATTGATGTGTGATCTGAAATAGTTATTGGACACTTATCAAAACTTTCAGTTAAATATATGTGTTCCTGTGAAATGCAAGTTCTGTCTAGTGTAGGCCACTTTTTATCTTGGGTCATAATATGTATACTCACTCTGAACTCCTACTACAGAATTCACATCTTCTATGCCAAATATTTTCATAAATTCCTTCAAAATTCGATATACTCTTTTGTTATAGTTTCTCTTCGTAGCCCCCAGATACATCTTCCCTGCTGCAAATCTAATTCCAGTGCCCACCTATAAGTAATATTCTCTGCTGAAAATTTCTCCCAGAATTTTCTCAAGCTCCATTATAACAGTTTTAGGTGAAATATAAATACATGCCAGTGTAATCCTCTTCCCTTGCCAGTAGCCCCCTAGCACTTCAAATGTGCCATTATTATTTTTTTATCATTTTCTATCACTATTGGAGCTCCTCTTGCAATTAATATAAATACTTCTCTTTTCCTTTGCCACAGGCATTCCACTGAATAACCATCGTGAAAACCTTTCTTTATCAAATTCACATGTTCAGCTCTTTCTAAGTGTGTCCCCTGTAACATAGCTGTTTGTACTATACATTTTTGATGTAGTTCACCACTCTTTCTTTTTTGTACTTATCTGTGAGACTATTAACATTAAAATACATTACAGAAAGCATCATTGCATTAAAACGGTATTATAGGTTCATATGTTCATACTAGGCTATCTGCCCGAGGGCATTTATAAGCCTAGCCCATAGTTTTGTGGCTTACGCCACCCCTTTAGTTTGGAGAAACTATGCCCATTATTTTGCTGTGCCTCTGTTGAGCAGTGACACTGAGGTAACCCCTGGGGTGTATCTGCAATCTCCCATCCATTGGTCAAGATTCCTCTTGAACAAGGCCAGCGAGGTGCTCTGCCTCACATAAACCGGGATTTTGTTCCACAGCATAGGGAGTCTTTGGGTGATGAATCTATCCCACCAGCACGTCCTATTAATAACAGTGTTGAGGTTTAAGTCTCCCGCCCTTGTGGCTCTGAGGGATCTAGAATTTTTGAGATGAAGCATGTTCATCAAATCTGGGTTTGACATGGCCTTGTATGTCAGGCATAGGTCACCTCTGAGCAAGCGGTAAGCAACTGAATATAACTGGAGTTCTTTCAGTCGGGCAGCATAAGACAGATTTTTGAGACCCTTTATCCTTTTGGTGAGGAACTTTTGTGGCCTCTCCAGCTGCTGCAAGTGTCGGGTCAGATACATTCCGAATGGGGCATTGTACTCGATCATTGGTCTGATGAGTGATGAGTATAGGGAGACTATGACTTCCCTTGATCTAGATGTGAATCCCTTCATGATAAGGTGGGCAATGTAGAAGGTCTTCCTAACTACTTTTAGCAATATGAGTGTCGAATGAAAGGCTACTGTCAACCTGGGTTCCCAGGTCCCTAATAACTTCTTCTGTGTTCAGGGGATTGCCACCTATATGGTAGCTAGGGGTAACCTTATTTTTCCCGAAGGGTATGACTATGCATTTCTTGGCATTTAACTTTAGGCCATGGCTCTGGCACCAGTTATCCGTTTCTGTGAGACCCTTCTGAAGGATATCTGTGTCGGATGTGTTTTCAACTACGGCGCCCAGTTTGCAGTCATCTGCAAACTTTGTCAGCCATAACCCTCCTGTGTTTGCTTGTACTTCAGAAAAGTAGATGCCAAACAAGAGTGGGCCCAGAACTGAGCCCTGTGGGACACCACTTGTGACAGGCTTTGAGTCTGACATGGCGCCAGCAACTCTGACCCTGTGGGTTCTGTCACTCAGCCAGTTTGCAACCCATCTTGTAATGTATGGGTTTACATTTAAGTTGATGAGTTTTTCAATGATACCCGAGTGAGGTATTGTATCAAAAGCCTTCGCCAGGTCTAGGTAGGCTGTATGGACTGCCTTTCCCTCGTCAATGGCCTTGGTGACTGTTTCGAAAAAGTCAACCAAGTTTAAAAGGCATGATCTGCCTTTGACAAAGCCAAACTGGGTTGGATCCAAAGTCTGCAAGTTCCCTATGTCTTAATTTATGAGATCCATTATGATCCTCTCCATGGCTTTGCAGATAAGGCTTGTCAAGCTAATGGGACGGTAATTTCCAGGGTTGGTGGAGGCACCGCCTTTGTGGAGTGGGACCACAGTCGCTGTGTGCCACTCCCTGGGTACGTATCTGGAGGTGAGACTAAGATTAAACAGCTGTCCTAACTGTGGGTTTAATTCCTCGTTGAGTTCATGGAGCACACAGCCGGGGACACCATCAGGTCCCATGGATGCTGTGTTCTTTGCCTTGGAGAGAGCAGTTCTCACCTGGGCGTTAGAGATGTTTGGGGGGGCTACAATCATTTGGTATAGATATCTCTCCTTTAGGGGGAGAGGGGGGGGAGAAGTTTGCACTGAACCTGTCAGCCAGTATGTTGGCAATGTCTGTAGGATCAGTAATCTTCACATCATTTTGAACTAATTCTGAGCATATCTGGGAGTTTCCTCCTAGGTTTCTGACATAGCTAAAGAATGCCTTATGGTTGTCTTTAGAGTCCTTAGCTATTTTTTTCTCAAAATTAGCTTTGGATGATTTTATGAAAGCTCTTAGCTTTTTACTTATAGTGATCAGCAGTGTCTTACCTTTTAAGGATTTTGCTCTGTCTTGTAGTAGCTTTCTCCTTTTGTTGTAGAGTTTGTTTATGGCTGGGGTCCACCAGACTGGACGCTTGCCTTTGGTACAAAGAGTCTTTGTTTTGCTTGGGATTGCCTGATCCATGCAGCCCTGCAGGTGCTGGTAGAAGGCATTTGTAAGTGATTCAGCGGTTTGAGTAATGTTAACCACCGGCTCAGGGGCCTTAAAGGAGACCACACTAGTCTTTAGAAGTGTGAAGTCGGCTTTCAAGAAGTTCTTTACTGTGGTCTTTTTCATTTCGGGTGGGGGCGGGATGAGGACCTCCAGCGAGATTAGTTTGTGATCAGATCTCACCAGTGAGGGGTATACTTCCGGTGTTGAACATTGTGCTCCCATGTTCGTGATGATGAGATCAAGTATGTTTTCTCCTCTTGTGGGGATGGTGACTAGTTGTTCCATGGCATTTGAGTTTATGAATTCCAGGAACTTTTGGGCTAGAGTGTTTGGGCTTGAGTAGTGTTCCCAGTCTATATTAGGGTAGTTGAAGTCACCTAGTATGATGGTGTGTGGAGATACATTTATCCCTCCAGTGTTTTCAGGAAGGCCATATGAGGTTCCTGAGTTTGCGAGGGTGGCCTGTAACATGCTACAAATTGCAGAGCAGTCTTGCCTATGGTTAATTGCACCTGGATGGTTTCCGATGCATCGTGCGATGCCACCAGTCTTGAGGTGTGGGTGTCCTTGATGAATATGGATACCCCTCCTCCTTTCTTGGTATTGTCCGGGTTTTGGGGCCGGAACGCATGATATGAGGTAAAACCTGATAGTGCTGGGGTGCTCTCAGGAGCCTTGAACCAGGTTTCTGTCACAGCACAGACATCAATGTTCTCCATACTGAGAAGGGCCTCGAGTGCATGCATCTTGAGGTTGAGACTTTTGGCATTGACGTATTCATGTATAACACCTTTTTTGTTAAATGTCTAGTACCATCTTTTGTGTTACATCCATACACAGTTTGACAGGTTGACTTTTATACAGTTGTTTCTTGTCATATCCATTTGAGCCTATGCCACATTGTACAAAACTTTTTATTTTATTGAAAGCCCTCAAACAAATAAAAAAAATCATTCCCAATACCCCTTAAAACAAGTTAACTTAATATTAGCACACAAAACAATGTACATCTTCAAATACTGAAGTTTTTCCCTCCTAATAGTAACAAAAAGTCTCAAACTGAGAGCCACACTTACAGACTTGAGTTAACCTAAAAGAAAGGTTAAACATGTTAAGACTAATGCTACAGCCTGTGTTTCTACTAACTGCTAATTTGTTTTGTCTTTTCTTTATAGCTCTCCCAGCTGGGAAAACCCCTGAATGCTTTCAGAGAATATTATATCCTAGCCAATTTCTCTTCTCATTTTCTCTTCAGCCAATCACTCTCCACTAGCCTGTAGCCAGTTTCTCTTTATCTGATTGTCTCCATGGCAACATGAGAACCAGGCAGCCAGTTTATATATCAAATTGTTTCCATGAAAACCATCTGCAGAATTGCTAATGGACATACATGTTTTTGCTAGAAAAAAAGCTTCATAATATTCAATATTATTTTTCATTTACTTGCTTACTTTTAAAACTTGTTACTAAATCAGTTTAAGGTCCTTAATCCAGTCATTTCCCAATGCAAACATGAGAAAAAGCACATTAATTTTTCTTTTGTCATGCTCTATTTTTTTCATTGTATTGCCTATATTTCTTAAAACTGAACATAAAGAAAGAAAGAAAAGAAAAAAACCCAGCAGCACCTGTTTACAGTCCCCATTACACTTAAAAATAACTGATTAAACTTGACTTTGTAGCATGCAAAGAAAACCATACACCACAAAAATAGTGCTAATAAGAAACAATTCTTTACTTAGTTAACTTTCTCCCTCCTCTTCCCCTCCCCAAAGCATTTTAAAACATTAATGACATGAAGTAGGGTGTATGCTTTAGTCCCCCACAAGTCCAACAGATTCTGAGAAAGTCCAATATTTCCAGATTTTCTTGTGCTGTCATATTAAACACATATTATTATTATTGCATTGTAATCCCAGATTAAGTTACTGGTTTTATTACTGTTCATCTCCATCTCCCAAGTCCTGTCACTGCTTCATTTCCAGTGTCCTTGAAATTCTTCTAATCAGGTCTCTTGCTCCCTTCCTTCACTCCAGCATTTTCCGTTGAATCACTGGAAAAAGTTTCACAGGTGCAGTCTTTCTGTGGTCTTTATTACCAGAAGAAAAAGAAGCAGAATCTCATTCTATTTCACAATTCACTTTTGTTGGACAAACTTTTGTATTTCCTTCTTAGCATGTACTTCATCAAAAAATGATTTTGTCCCTCCAGGGAAGAATACTTTGAAGACAGCTGGGTACAGCAGTTTGAATCTCGTACCTGTGTCTCTACATTCCCTGAACAGTGGAATAAATCTGCTCCTCTTCTGCCTGGTGTACAATGAGTAATCATTCTCCACAAACACTCTGTTTTCTCCCACTTTTAGTACTTTGTCCTGCCACAGTTTTGTCAAAATCAACTCCTTCTGCTGGTAGGATTGTATATTTGCTATTACAGGTCTAGTTGCTTTCTCATTGCCACATTTGGAGCATACACATGATGTGTCCTTTCAGCTAACAGCTGGTGCTGTGGAATACTAGTCCAGTTGCTTATCTGTGCTTTAATAAAATTAATGTGTCTGTTCCTTCCAGCTTCTTTGGTGTAGCTGAAACTATCAGGTTTTCCCTACATGCTCTGTCCTCTAACTCTATTATTTTTTTGAAACATCTCTGCCTGAGCAGTCTCATATTCAGCCAGCCTTTTCTTCACTTTGACCTCTGATTTTTGCAGCTTTGTCACCCCGTCTGAATATCTGTTTAAAGCTTCTTCCATTTTTTCCAGCCTTTTATTTTTTGTGTTGATGTACTCCATCAGTGTTTTGTTTATTTTAATCAGTTATATGTGCAATTGTCTTATATATTCCTGTAGATTACTGGAATTCATGTCTGGATATTGTATTTCTTTTTGCAGAACAGCTGCAGAACTTTCCCCAGTGTTTCTTCTTCACTTTTTGTAGCTGATTTTTCCAAGTCCTTAGTATTTCTTTTTTCCTTGCATCCAGGTAGGACACTTACTAGCCAGTTACTGAAATTTACCAATAAACACAAGTCTACTGGCCTTTTCTGCCAAAATTAAGCTGTTACTCAATGTGCAGGCATCTTGGACGTTGTCCCTCTTTCTCCTTGACATTGCATGTGAATATCTGTCTTACTTAAATCACAACTCCCCTTTCTTCTTTCCCTTTTCTGTCATTCCTAAGAATCCTATACTGCGGCACCTCCATGTCTACTCATCACTATCCCAGGATTCTGTGATACCAGTCGTGCCTACTACTGTACCACTGCTTACAGTTCTCAATCTTATTCCAAATGATTGGCTTCTGTAATCATAAAGCAGTAACAGTGGTAAAGAATGTGAAGTGGCAGGCATCCACCTGATTCAAAGGTATGTACACAGATGTATTTCATGGTGAGTACTTTACATAAATTCACTTTTTACCACCCATAAAAATAAATCCGATGTCATATTATGAAAGTCATGAATAAAAGGGACTAACCTTTTCTGTGGTCTTTTTAGAACTCAAGGATCATCTGGAAGCTCTTCTAGCAATGGTTCTGCTCGATCTGCTACAATAAAGACCTTGGACCTTGGTCTTGACATAGCTGTTACCTCAGCCGTAGTGACATCTCCCTCTTCTACCTCACAGCCTGGCAGTGCAGCTAGTAGTGCTAGAAGTTCCCATTCCAAAAAGAGCCTGAAATAAAATTTCTAAGTTGCTGAAATGAGCATGTTATGTAAAATATATATCAAAAGGAAGGACGCTTTAAAATACTGCAGCATTTACTTGATAGTGAATTGCAATTGTGAATAAGTCTGATTGTTTAAATGCATGAAGGATGACTAGCAGAACCCAGCAGATCTGATACATATGTAATTTTTTTAAAGCGGAAAATAAATTCAGTACTATAATTGTACTTGTGAAAGGCTTTTTTATTAATTTGTATTTATTTTAATCCAAGGTTATTGAATACAGACCTAATATATACACTCAATTTCAGAATAAAGAAGAAAGGTAACACTTGACATTGATAGGCTGATCAGACTGGATAAATTAATGCTTTATAGCACCTTATTGCTCTGACTTCCCAGTAAGATTTTATCTTGCTGTCATGCAAACATGGTTGTTTACATAAGAGCACTAAAACAGCACATCATTTGGGGAAGTTAATTTCATACCTCTTACAGAGTCTTTCATAACTCCAGTGAAATATAGAGACTTACATTACAAATATATGCTGGAGTTTTGCCAGGCACATTTATTAAAGTAAAAAAAAAAATCATGAGACATTTTCTGGATGATCTTCACTTTTCATGGCATGGTAAGTAAATGAACTTTAAGAGGTTATTTACAGCTGGCATAATACCTCATTAAGAACTATAATATGGCACATAACTTAAAAAAATAGTAATTAGGTTTTCTGAAGAGATGAGCGAAAGACTTGGTAGAGCACGTTTCCAAAGTAAGATGAAGGGTCACTGCTACACACATTTCTGGCTGCAGAGAGTTGCTGGGTATTACAAGTGTTAATTTACAAACAGGGAATGGACCATGCAGGCCACCAGTTTTGCAGTCCATGATATCTACACTTGGCTAGACATGACTATGCAAAAGGGTGCAATTGGGCTTTTGATTGGCAGTGATTTATCTTCTCAAAATGCAGTATCCCTTTCCCCTTCACAATATACTGTTTTACAAATATTCTGAAATAGTCTATGGAGACTCATCCATCAGTGCTGCCTGTCCATAAGAAGTATTCATCTGATACTGGGCAAGTCATCTGGGCATATCTTAACATACTTAACATTCTCATCTGGTAGTGTATTATCCCTGCAGCTTTACACTAACAGTCCCATCTCGCCTCCCTTTTTGTCACTTTTCTACACCAGTCTTAAACTGGAAACTCCCAGACATTGGTTTTGCACTACTTAGTATAAATAGTTGGGCATGGGCATATGAACTGTCGTTGGCGTTGCTGAAACCTCTTAGTCACTCAACAGCATTTTTTGCTCTGAAGAGTTCTCAGATGTTTCAGTTTGTTTTTATCATATTCTTATCTATGTGTTTTTTTTTCATTATCTGTATTTTGCTCAAACTTTCCTCAACACAGCTTTATTCAGGAGCATTATTGCTGTCTTTTTAGTCTGTGGAGTGTTTAGAAAAGGGAATGGAAGAATTCTCTAAAAATGAGTTATATACTTAAATCTATGAAATATGCTTATCATAACTAGATTACAACAAAGACTTCATGTCTATTGTATAATGTATAAGAGAAGGACATGACATTGAATATTGTGAGGATATTAACTCATTACAGCCGAGCGTGCCTCCAGGCATTTCTGAAATTAACTCCTCCTGATACCTCTAGGCGTCAAATATTGCTTGTTCATATTTGTATTAATAATTCCAGAACCATGCTACATACTATGTATCAGAAGATTTCATTTTAAAGCATGCATGATGGCAAACACATTTGTGTTGATATTTGACCTCTGTCTAATGCAGCTAAAGAGATATTGGATATTATTTGTATACTGTTTATTTGTAATGAATTATTTTCATATTTCTCTAAATATCTTAACATTCAGGTAACACAGAACTGCATAGCTTCATATAAACACTCAGCTGTATGAAGAAAATCCTGCAGGTAGTATGTCTCTTGCTTGAATAGTTACTGAGATATCATAAGCTGTTTATACACTACATAATTAACATTCACTGCCTTTATTTTGGCTTATAAAATCCAATTTAAAGCATCAGACTAAAAGAATGATAGAAATATAAAGATTATTTTATCCTGAATAGTTTGCCACTTACAGTTTTCTAGTAACACGTTTCCAGAGTTATGAATATTTCTTTGAACTGTAAGGTGATAACTTCATTTTTTAAAGGCTCAAGCTACACCCACTGGGAGTTAACAATACACACTCAAAAGAGCTGTACTGGAGGGAATGAGTTAAAATGAAATAATGCAATAACACTGATGAGAAATAAAAACTTATAGACTTGCCTCATGCAGCAGACATTGGATAAAATGGATTGATCTAGCATGTGAGGAGTGTTGAAGGAAAAGCATAGAAGGCTAGGGAAGCACATTCCTAGCAACATTATCATCTCTTAAGATTGTTACCTTAGAAAATCTTCACCCAGGACAGGAATTTAATTTTGATCTTAACCAAAGCATACAAGCCCAAAAATAAGGACAGGAAATTTGGAAGTTGTTGGCATTATTCTCAGAAGTGGCAAGGGGTGGCTTCCAAAATGGATGCACATTGAGCAACAGCTTAATTTCAGCTCTCCCAGTGTGAAAAAAGAAACTGAGAAATAAGAGTGAGTAATGTTGTCAGCTTGAGTACAGTTCAGTTACTGGCTAGTAGGTACACTGCCTGGATGGCAGCAAAGAATGAAATTGAAGTACCTGAAAGAAAATCAGGTAGAAAACGTGAAGAGAAAATACTGGCTGGAAAGCATACTTCAGATGTTCAAAAAAAAACAGTTCAAGCTTCAGCTTTGTTACAAGAGAAAGCTTCCAGTAATTTAGAGGAAAAATAAATTATGCATACTCAGAGATGATTAAAATAAATCATATATACTCAGAGATGACTAAAATAAATGAAACATTGAAGGAGTATATCAACTTAAACAAAAGTCTGGAAAAAATAGAAGAAACTTTAACTATTAAGATTTACTAATACCTGCAAAAATCAAAGGTGGAAATGAAGAAAAGGTTGGCTGAGTGTGTGTGTGAGACTTCTAAAGAAGAGCTGTTTCAAAAAAAGGTACAGTTTGAAGACAGTGCAAAGGGAAAACCTGACATTTCTGTTGTACCAAAGAAACTAGAAGGAACAGACTGTATTAATTTTTATGAAAGAGCATAAATAAGCAACTAGACAGGTATTCCACAGCAGGATTTGTTAATTGAAAGGGCACATAACCTGTATGCTCCAAACCTAGATCAGAGCACTTCACTGGCCCTCTTTAAGACAAATCTTGACAAGTGGATGGGCAACAGGAAGTTCATCCCAGGGATCACTTCAGTGGCCTTGCTTGACAGGGGCACTGGGAACTAACTTTGGGCAGCATGATGCCAGGGAATCTTCTTGGGCTAGGCGTATGTAGACACCAGGGCCATTAGCCTAGTACACACCCATGAACTTATGAACCTGGCCATCAGAAAGCAGACAAGACCTGTAAGTAAAGATGTAATCATACCAGGAGAAGGATTTGAGCCTGACAAACTGGTAGAAGGGAAAGGTATTAAAAACTGGAGACAGCGGAGTGTATGTGGAAAATGATTATTCACTTCATACCAAACAGAAAAGAAGCAAATTTATCCCAGCAATCAGGGAATGGCGAGAGGGAGGTGTGAGATTCAAGCTGTTATTTCCAGCTGTCCTCACATTTCTCCTGGACGATCAGACATTTCCGATGCAGAACAAGCTAAAGAGGAAATAAAAACTTTATCCAACAAAATGTAATCTAGCAAACAGGAGGGGATTCTGCTTCTCATTCTTCTGACAATAAAGGTCATAGAGAGACTTTGCCATTTTCCAGTTATCCAAAGGAAAATGCCTGAGAGACAGAAAAAGCACAAGAGCTGACTAGAAGAATCATGAGCATCTCAGACGTGAACCTGAGTCTGATGTTGGGAGATGGTGATCAACAGGAAGAAGACCAGGAATACTGAAATTAATGAATAAATTGAGACTGTAAAGCATCAATTACAGTTGTGAAATATGGTTTTGCAAGAAAGACTTGACTTTTGGTAACTTTGCTTTAAAGCCCACCTACATGTTTAACATATTCCCCACTTTGTCATTAATGTTTAAATGGACACTAAAAAGGGAACAAGTAACCAAGTAAAACAATGTTTGTTCGTATTACTTCTATAAAACATTTCATGATATAGATTGCAAGTTATATATACTAAAGCAATTTTGTGTAGTCAGGGATATTTTAAATGTGTTAGGAATCTCTTTAGTGATCGTCTTATGTGCTAAATATTTAAGTACATACAAGTACTCATGAGGTGTAAAGGTGCACTGCTTATGATACAATATTATATGTAGAGTATGTTTTTCAAGGGATAATGTCTAGATTAATGCAGTTGGCCTAAGCTATAAACAGGTGTGTTCTTTGTGTAACCAAGTAGGCTTGGAAAATCGGACAAAATTATGAAAGCCGTGAAAAATGCCATGTTTCTTACATCTGCAAGATATTTTTTTCCATTAGCAAATGTTCAGTGGGAGTCAAGACAATTGCTGACTACTTTTACACAGAGTTGGGCTGTCTTCAGGTGCAAGCAATTAATACTGAGAATTCTATGTATTCTTTGCTGATGGAAATGCATAATTTAAAAGTACAATGGCAAGCAGTTTAGTGAAAAAAATAGTTTGCAATTATGGGATGTGACTAAGAGAGAGCTGTAAAACTAGCAGTCTTAATACGTTAATACATTTAACTCATTCACACCTCCTGACACTTGTAGAGTTCTTTGATTGCAGTTTTCTAACCTACCTATAATAATAATAATATATATAATATATATATATATATATATATATATATATATATATGAAACTAAGTTACAAAAACATTAAGATATGAAAGTTATTTAGTAGACACTGTTCTTTACAATGGTAAAATTAGCATGCCAGCCTGATGTAATGGTAAAATTAGCATGCCAGCCTGATGTAATGGTAATTTTATATTGCGCAAATAATTCAATACTATGTGCAAATAATTACTATAATTATGCAAACAAGTATTTATAAATTCAAATATAATTATATTAGTTATAAAACTATAATTATACAAATAAGTATTAATATTTCTGTAACCTTAGCAGATGCCCCCTTTACCATTGTGACTTTTGTTCCCAAAGATATGGTCTTCATTTCCTAAAAAATGGTTTTGTAGGTGTCGCTCCATTTTTGAGATATGTTCATAATTATAAGTGGTATGTATATTCTCTTAATAGACAAATAAATGTAAATATCTACCAAAGGCTGCTTGCTGAACACTAACTCTCAATGCAAAGCTTTTTGGCATTCTATATTCTTTCATTTGATACCATGAAGTAACATATAAACATATTCTGGTTCAAGTTATTAATATATGACATATATTAATGATATTTCTGAAAAATAACTCCATTCTCTGGTAACAAGTACCCCATTTGTCTGAGGAGCCATTCCTGACATCTGACGTAAATGGGCTTATAAAATGCTATTGTGCAATGTGTACAGGTGGACAATTCCTGAGATATTTACTACAAAATAATATTTGTATAAATGCGCATATTGCATTACTTAACAAGTATAAATATCGAAATTGGTAGTAAGCAGACAGCAGATATTAGAGGCAACTTCTGCACCATTATTTAATCTTTCATTTCATATAAGAGTACCATAAAAATGCCTTATTACTTAAGTTAATAATATAATTATCATGATATATGCATAATTTTTCTAGGAAATAATATGTACTTTCTTTGTTACAGAATATCCTACTTATCACAGAAACCATTCTTGACCTATATGGTTATGTGAAATGGTGTTCTACAATGCACCCAGGTGGATAATTCCTGAGGTATTTACAGGAACATAATACCAATGAAAATTATGGATATTGCATTAGTAAACAAGTATAAATATCTGCTGTTCTAAGTATCATCCTATGCTGCTGACAAAAAATGTATGATACACTCACTCCCAAAAACACTTGACTACACTCACTCCCAAAAACACTTGACTACTACTCAGACCAGTAGTACAGAGTAGAATCAGGTTTAACCACTGCATTTTGTCATATATTTTTCAGACAGATTAGGGAAACCTCATCACCAGTAATTGTGCTTCAGTGAATAAACATCAATAACCAGTAAGTTATCAATCATATCACTGGTTAATAGACTTAGATATAGAAGGAGTCCAAGTTTTTATTGCTGCCAGAGTGGGAACAAAGGCAGCAGGAAGATGCAGAGTCCTGAAAAAGACATCTGATCATGTGATTTGTTCTTCCTCCATGGCATCATGGAAGCTCTGTTTTCTTTCAGGGCAAAGAATGCAAAGTAATTACACACAGTGCAAGACTACTGCCTGGGAATGGTACTGAAACTGAAAGCTTTTGTAGACCCAACCAACCAGGGACCAGCCCCCCCCCCCCCAATTCATGTGAGCCAGCAGCAGCTGTTCACTCCCATCTCCCCTGAACAGTTCCTACAAACACTCAGACTACTAATTGAGCTCAAGTCATCTATTCCATATTCAGGGTCTTTATGCCATGGAGCTGGCTATTTAAGATCAGATTTAGACACTTAGTCACAATAAGTGTTTTTAGTCCATGACACGGGGCTCTTAGTTCACGTAGAGAAGTTTGTAGTACAAGAGTGTATAAAAATGTATTATTTATATTTTGTTGACCTGGTTAGCTCTGCAAGACAGTAACTATTTTCTGAAGGGACCTGTAGGAAAAAAACAAAAGCCCCCCCCCAAAACAAGCAAACATGCTGCCATGATATAGTTTGTTAATCTAATACAAAACAGTTAATCTGATGTTGTCCTTTTCATTTTTCCTCACCAGTGGGTTCAGATCCGATCCTCATAACCAACTCTGCCTCATACAGTAGACTTCGGATCCAGCTCTCCCACTACCCATAATGCTCTATTCTATCCCCAACACCTCAGATCTCATTTGCTGCCATTGTGGTTAGATGTAGATTCCACTCATGAGCATAGTAAGCAGCTGTTTTCTTACATTTTTTACAGTTATTCTTAAATGTTTTCTTGCTAAAACTTTTTATATCTGATTCCTCCCTCTAGAGCTTTTCGCTGGCATTAAGATTGTTATGTCTTTACCCTTAACTTCTCTCTTAACTTCTACTCAGCTTGAGTAGTCATAGTACCATTTTTGGTACCTTCCTTTCCTACCCTTTTTTAGGTATTCTCTGATTTACCATAGTTGGTATTCCTTTTTCTTGAAACTTGTTTGTTGTTTAAAAAATGTTATTTAATTTCTTGTTTGTGGTTTTCGTATTTATGCTGTGTTTTTCTCCTTGACCATGTCAGAGAAACCAACTGGCTTCAGAAAATGCACTTCTTGTGGGCATAAGATCCTAAACTCAGATGCTCACAAGAAGTGCTTGTATTGCCTAGGACCTGAGCATCTTGACACGGCATGTCCCATTTGTGCCACCTTTAATCCCAGGGCATTATTAGACAGGTGCAATAAACTGATTTTAAAAGGGTTGCTTCCTGCTTCTTCTGGGGCTAAATCCCCTAAAAAACACCCAACTCTTCGGACAGGAAGAGAGCTCCTCAGAAGTCCCCAAGGGCTTCTTTGGAGCTGCTGGTCAAGATTAGAAACATTTCAAATCCATCCACCTCGGATTCAAAACCTCTTGAACCATCCTGAAATCTAAAGTATTCACTGTATCCAAAAGGTTCAGCTCCTATTGTCATTTCACCCTTGCATCTACTTCATTTTTGGATCCTAAGTCCTAATATCCAAGATCTACTTCAAGCCTCAGAAACCATACACCAGAATATGTACTGAAACCTGTGTCACCTTCTCTGCCCACTCAACCATTTTTAGACTCCAGAGAAACACTCTTGACCCTTATCCACAGTATCTTCCAGATCTTCTAGGAGTTTGTCAGAGGTGGATGTGGATAGGATGATATGGAAATTTCTCAGGGCTCAGATCCAGATGGGGGTACTGCCAGTTCCATCCGTCCTGGATCTGTGAGTGCACCTGGTATGTCCACTTTCTCTCTCCTTCCCTGATCTGACCAGTGGTTTTGGAGTCCCAAGATATGAGATCCCAGAGTGGTTTGGTGTTGGATCCAAGGAAAGTACCTTCTTTTACTCCAACAGTGTCCCTGCCTGGTTCTGCTCCAATACCCTCAGATCTGAAAAGGTCTTGGATCCAAGATGTCAGTGCCGAGTCCAAGGGGTTGGGTTCAGTTCTGAATTTGTCAGATCCATCCCTTCTTCTTTGAGCTAAAACCCTGGACAGCTTGGATCTGATTCTCCCCTTAAGGCTCAGATCCTGGGGCAGCCCCAACTCACCTTCTTCAGAGGGTTTGACTCTGTGGAGGGGAGAATAGGTTCCCCCCGGTCCTTCAGCATTCAAGGTGGTAGAAAGGTCCTCTCTTTTCTGGGATCCTACCTATCTCTCATCTTTGATTCCAAGCTCTGAGCCCATCAGACCTATTCCATAGGGACAGACAATTCTGGGAAGTCTCCAGACAGTTCCACTAGATGAATCCCCCCCCATCTGATACCTTTCCCTGAACACCCCACAGAAGAGGTTCCTCAGGAGAGGACATATAAGAGGAGGCACATAGACTCATCTGTGGAGTGTCTCACAGAAGACACTGATTTTGGTGAGGGAGAACACGATGATAACTCCTTTGGAAATATCCTTGATATCCTCAAACAGAAAGGTGGCTGGTCTTCCCAATCTCCTTCTCCTGAAGAATCAATGTTTCTGGAGGCTTTTTGTTCTGGACCATCTATGTCTTGGGTGACCCCTCTGGTGAATGAACTGATTGCTTGGTCTCCTGCTGGGCTTGGAAGGAACTGGACACTGTTGAATCTATTCCCAAGCACCTGGACAAATTTCTGGTCCCTCCTGCTGATAAATTCAACTGGAGCAAGAGAGTCCCGGTTGATGCTATGGCTGCCGCCACTAAGGAGCTAGCTGAGCAGACCTCTTCTGTCCATCCACTGAACAGGGAGTCCAGAGTGATGGACATATTTGGAAAGTGAGTGTTACCCTTAGCTACATTTGTGCTGAGATTGTTAAACCACTTGGCACATTTCACTTTGGCTACAGAGAGATTTGATTAAGGAGTTATCAAGCACTCTCAAAGAGTCTATGTATGCTGAGGATTTCAAAAAGACTTCCTCTCAACTGGCCACTCTGCTGTCCATTTCTAATGCATCAATGAGACTGATTTTCCTTGCAACGGAAGGTACCTCACAAGCAGCCAGTTCAAGCATAGCTATAAGCAGACATGCATGGATGTGGCTATGTGACTTTACAGAGCCCTTCAAGATGCCCTTTGACAATGCCTCTTTGATGGCACTTCCTTGTTTAGGCCATCAGTTAAAGACACACTTACCAAGGGAAAAAGGAAAATGCTAGGAACACACCATTTCACACTATATAAATTATGTTAATGAAACACAAGCAAAGCTCTTTCTCAGTGCATAGGTCTATGCACATTTAATGTAGTGCAGTGATGTATGGAGCTTAGAATGCCTGTTGCAAACTTAAGAGTTGTATGCTGTATCTACCTTTTTAAACATACATTCCTTAAGTAGTTTTAGTCCAGTATATTACTTTTGACAAATCATAGCCTTTGGCTCCTTTTTTGTCTTAATGTCATGTTATGTAGTATGGAATTCTAAATGTACTAAATTTTTTATCAGCTTTTTCAATATTTTTTCAACTTGGGCACATACATACTTTATCAGGGTTTACATTTATAAGGGTACATAATTTATCATACAACCAGAACATGGAAGGATGTACCTAGTTTCACAGAAGAGAAAGATATTAGAAGATTGTACAATACACTATTACAAACTGGTAAAGTGGAGACTGCATGTGTTGCCACCAGGGATTAGATATTTAAAATAAAAACCCACCGTGGCTGACATGTGGACTGCCAAAGCCACCATGTGAATTAATGTATCCACGTAATCATCATCTTACACATAACTGCAATCATCTTGAAAACACAAATTGGTTGTGCCTGACAGGTGTGCACCTGACTAGGCTACTGTAGTGTTTTTGCAGGGGCAAGCCCCTTGCACCACAGTAGGGAAACACTCTTAAAAAGGCTAACACACTGCTTGCAGTCACACAGACTACAACTAAATATTCATAACTGTAAGAAAGGAAATTTTTAGTAAACACACTGTGGTTTGTGGATAACCCAAAAAGGAGAGAAGAGAATTGAAAATGATGATAATTTCACTGAAACGTGATACATTCTATGAGGTGTCATTAAAGGGACATGCAAGTTAGCATCTTTAATGTCCAATGTTGCCATATAAAACCCTTCTTTTGCATATGGTAGAACTGCTTTCAGTACTACCATTTTATGTCTGCTCAGATGTGTTCAGATCTAATATGTCTAATACTGTTTTACAGTCATAGCTTCTTTGAATAGATAACATCCACTGGTGCCATTTTTAATAGCAACTAATCTGGCAAAAATAAAATCTGTACTACCTGATGTAATAATGTGTAAGGAATGAAATGAAACAATTTCTGTAGAAATTCTCCTAAATAACCATGAGCTCTTATTTGCAAGGCCCATTTGGAGTTTTTGCTTCCCATGCACTTAAGCCACTGGAAAACAACTACCCAGGTTAATCAGGATTGCTAGAGTGGTGCATTTTATAAAAATATTTTGAAGATCTCTGCTGATGTTTAGACTTCACTCCTGATTGTGGCACACCTCTGGACTACTACTTTCTGTCATGAGGTTGATGAGCAGGTGTAGGAGTGGTGTGACGTATGGTAGAGGGTTTTTTTTTTTTTTAAGATAAGCTTGTCTTTCCTTTTTTCCTATAAGTCAGTTATGCTTTTAACTCAGCAACACCAACGTAAATCATGATTAAAACATCTAACTACTGCCATTTGTTGCCCTCAGGTTACATTAACCAGGCATGTTTCCCTATCACCATTGCAAAATCTGCTAACCAGGAGCTGCAGCCACAGTATTATACATACATTTGAGGATTTGGATACTCATTTTTAATCAGAATCAGAGTTTTTGTAAAGTCATCTCTATCCTGGACTAGGGTAAAAACTGCGACAAATAATGATGTGAAGCATATAATTTAATGTCCATACAGAAAGTTACTTCTTGCCAACTTTGATTCTGAAACAAAGGGTAAAGTGGTCATTGGTATGGATTTTCTAGACGACTACATGGAGAAAAATTGGGGAAGTCTCTGTCTTATGATTATATAGGTCCTTTCCTCGGTGCCCAATAGAGCCATTTTCCAGGTAGTGCTGGTTCAGTGTTTGCATTGTCATGGCTTTCTCAACACCTGAAATATCTAGAAGGAAGAATTAAAACTATTTCATCATCTTCATGTACCTTTTTCTATGATGATAGACACTCAAGGTCACTTTTAAGAAGTGAAGGGGATTAAATGACTCCAAAAACTTTTATGTCCTTGCTGTTCCTCCTCTTTTTTTTTAACAAGAAACATCATTATTAAATTATGACTTATGGCATAGGCAATCATACATTTATATAAATAAAAAAAAACTATATTGTTAATGTTTTAGTTACAAACATCATACATCACTTACAATCTATCCAGTCATTGTCAGTCAAATATTACATAGCTCATTCAAATCTTGTCTTCTTTCAAACATCATTCCTCCTGCAAAACATTATTCTGTATTTTCCCACAATTCCCATTTTCTATTTAATTTGCTCCTACTCATTTCTAAAGATCCCAGTTCCAGATGTCTTACCTCTGTTACTATTTTCACTGGACCTAGTACAGTTGGATTAGAATTTGATTTCCATTTTCTAGTAATTGATTTTTTTTTTTTGCCAGCCACCATAATTAGACTCCGCAATCCCTTACTATATCTAAGCAATCCTGATTCTGCATCACAGCTCAAAAATCATTTCAGTAGTTATACCAATTTGCTTGCACAGTATTTCTTGATAGAGTAGTTTGCAGGGAATTTTTAAAATCTAACAACTAATTACACTCCCAGAAAATATGTTCCCAGTTGCTTCTTTTTTCCCCATCATACCTCCAAGATTTGCTATCAACCTGAGGAACAAATCTTTGGAATCTATTTGAGGTATAAAATATCTATATAAACACTCTCAAGCAAAGATCCTAAATCTTCTAGACTTTGTAAGATATTTGGGAGTCATACAAACATCCCCAACTGTTTCTTTGTGAATTGCTTATCCAATCTCCCTTCCCAGTCTTTTCTAACCTTCTCTGAGCTATCATGCAATATTTTGTATGCTGCACTAATTATCCCTTTTTTAATAGCAGCTTCTGTACTAGAGTCTACCAGTGCTGGTCTTTTACAAAAGACCCCCCTATTTCTTTCTCTTTGCCTATACTCTGATATCAATCCTTGCTAGGGAAGGCAAATTCTAGCCTGCAGTCAAAATAAATTCTTGGCCTCTTCCCATTCTTACCTTTCCCTCCCTAAATTATTTGTTCCTAATACTTTGGTTCCTTTGCCAGTTTTCTCCAGTAAATTCCAGCCCCCTGTTGCCTATTGTCTGTATCCCTGATTGCAATCAACATTATTCTCATTTCTCCATTTCCATGTTGGTTTAGTTCTTCTTTATGAATATAATATTCTGCATGCATATGTTATTTTCCTTAAAGATCTTCATCCAAAATCACAGTCCCACCTTGTTTCTTGAGCTTCTCCCCTGTTTAATCGTCATCCATTTCCACTTTGAATTATAGCTTTCTGCTTGTGCTATATATAAGAGCCTTAACTCTGTAGCTCTGAAATACCCCTTCAGGTCAGGTAATCACAAATCACTTTGTTCTAATGGAAATATCAGCTTATCCCACTTGATGCGTGCCATCTTTCCGTCTCAGAAAATTCTTCAAATCTATTAATTGCTGTCCACAATCTGGTTGATAAAAATATGCCTGACTTGTGTATAACACTAAAGGGACTAAAAACATTTTGGCTGCTTGTATCTTGCTATCCATATCTGTAAAACAGAGCTTCCAATTTCACAGTTTTTGTATTATCTTATTAGTCTGTTCCCACATATCCTTAGCTGCCATAATAGAATCCTTTTTAATCCATACTCCTAAGTTCTTCATTTTATCCTGTCCCAATAAATATGCATGTTGCTAAACCAGTTCATGTGTGGGTGCATAGTTTACAGCTATTGCCTTTGTTTTATCTTCACTTCTTTTGTATTCAGAAAAGACTTGAAACTGTCTCAAAAGGTTCCATAACACTGAAATGTCCATTTCTGGTTTTATTGGGTATAAAATAATACCATCTGCAAATAAAGCTAGTTTTCTAGAATACCATACCAATTATTTCCTTGAATTTTTGAGTCCATTATTTTCTTTGCTAATGGTTCTAAATATAAAGCAAATAAAGGGGGGAGAGGACACCTCTGCCTCGTTCCTCTGCTCAAACAGAATTTATCAAAGAGGATCCAACCCAACCTTTGATCCCTCATCTATCCTCCTAAACCAAGCTTATAATTTTATCAGGGAATGCAAATGCTTCCACTTCCCTATTCATACAATCCCAGCTTACTCTGTTGAATGCTTTCTGTCCATCATGACCCAACAACAGTGGTATTTTCTTACTTTCTGCGTCCCTCTGGGTCATCATTGTTCTATTAATGTTGTCAAATATTTGCCTCTCCTCTACAAAACCACATTGATCCATATCTATTAATTGTGCAATTATTTTAGCCATTATATACATAAACACTTTATAATCATGGTTTAGAATTGAATTGGACCAATATGAAGCTTGATCTGATGGGCCTTTATCATCTTTAGGTATTACAGCCACCACTGCTTTCTTCCAGTATGTTGGTGCTTCTCATCCTTTTAAAATACTGTTAAACAAAACCTTCCAGATTTTTATCAGTTCCTTCCCTTCTAGCTTCCAAACTTCCATAGAAATTCCATCTATTCCTGGGAATTTTTCTGTAGCTTGGTTATACATCACCATTTTAATATCTCCTCCTTTCATAACTGTTAGAGGTAGATGAGGCTCAATTACTAACAGCATATTTAATTCTTTCATAAGCATTTCCATTTGTAGTTTCTTGATTTCCATATTTCTCTGCTTTATGCAGCTTTTTCATAAAATTTCCGAAATATTTCTAGTACTTTTACAGGCTCTCATGTTATCTTCCTTGTTGTAGGCTCCCTGTGCTTGGCAGCAACCCTGTCTACTTTCTGTTGCCTGAGTTGTTGTGCTAAAAAATTTTTTTGCTCCAGAGTTATCAAAAAACAGTTGCTTAACAGCAGGTTTGATAAACTCGGTATGGAGAACATCGATGTCTGTGCTGTGACAGAAACCTGGTTCAAGGCTCCTGAGAGCACCGCAGCACTATCAGGTTTTACCTCATATCATGCGTTCCGGCCCCAAAAATCCGGACAATACCAAGAAAGGAGGGGGGGTGTCCATATTCATCAAGGACACCCACACCTCAAGATTGGTGGCAACGCATGATGCATCGGAAACCATCCAGGTGCAATTAACCATAGGCAAGACTGCTCTGCAATTTGTAGCATGTTACAGGCCACCCTCGCAAACTCAGGAACCTCACATGGCCTTCCTGAAAACACTGGAGGGGATAAATATATCTCCGAACACCATCATACTAGGTGACTTCAACTAAGCTAATATAGACTGGGAACACTACTCAAGCCCAAACACTCTAGCCCAAAAGTTCCTGGAATTCATAAACTCAAATGCCATGGAACAACTAGTCACCATCCCCACAAGAGGAGAAAACATGCTTGATCTCATCATCACGAACATGGGAGCACAATGTTCAACACCGGAAGTATACCCCTCACTGGTGAGATCAGATCACAAACTAATCTCGCTGGAGGTCTTCATCCCGCCCCCACCCGAAATGAAAAAGACCACAGTAAAGAACTTCTTGAAAGCCAACTTCACACTTCTAAAGACTAGTGTGGTCTCCTTTAAGGCCCCCGAGCCGGCGGTTAACATTACTCAAACCGCTGAATCACTTACAAATGCCTTCTACCAGCACCTACAGGGCTGCATGGATCAGGCAATCCCAAGCAAAACAAAGACTCTTTGTACCAAAGGAAAGCGTCCAGTCTGGTGGACCCCAGCCATAAACAAACTCTACAACAAAAGGAGAAAGCTACTACAAGATAGAGCAAAATCCTTAAAAGGTAAGACACCGCTGATCACTATAAGTAAAAAGCTAAGAGCTCTCATAAAATCATCCAAAGCTAATTTTGAGAAAAAAATAGCTAAGGACTCTAAAGACAACCATAAGGCATTCTTTAGCTATGTCAGAAACCTAGGAGGAAACTCCCAGATATGCTCAGAATTAGTTCAAAATGATGTGAAGATTAATGATCCTACAGACATTGCCAATATACTGGCTGACAGGTTCAGTGCAAACTTCTCCCCCCCCCCTAAAGGAGAGATATCTATACCAAATGATTGTAGCCCCCCAAACATCTCTAACGCCCAGGTGAGAACTGCTCTCTCCAAGGCAAAGAACACAGCATCCATGGGACCTGATGGTGTCCCCGGCTGTGTGCTCCACGAACTCAACGAGGAATTAAACCCACAGTTAGGACAGCTGTTTAATCTTAGTCTCACCTCCGGATCGCACCCAGGAGTGGCGCTGGCGACTGTGGTCCCACTCCACAAAGGCGGTGCCTCCACCGACCCTGGAAATTACCGTCCCATTAGCTTGACGAGCCTTATCTGTAAAGCCATGGAGAGGATCATAATGGATCTCATAAATAAAAACATAGGGAATTTGCAGACTTTGGATCCAACCCAGTTTGGCTTTGTCAAAGGCAGATCATGCCTTTTAAACTTGGTCGACTTCTTCGAAACAGTCACCAAGGCCATTGACGAGGGAAAGGCAGTCCATACAGCCTACCTAGACCTGGCGAAGGCTTTCAATACAATACCCCACTCGGATATCATTGAAAAACTCATCAACTTAAATGTAAACCCATATATTACAAGATGGGTTGCAAACTGGCTGAGTGACAGAACCCACAGGGTCAGAGTTGCTGGCGCCATGTCAGACTCAAAGCCTGTCACAAGTGGTGTCCCACAGGGCTCAGTCCTGGGCCCACTCTTGTTTGGCATCTACTTTTCTGAAGTACAAGCAAACACAGGAGGGTTATGGCTGACAAAGTTTGCAGATGACTGCAAACTGGGCACCGTAGTCGAAAACACATCTGACACAGATATCCTTCAGAAGGGTCTCACAGAAACGGATAACTGGTGCCAGAGCCATGGCTTAAAGTTAAATGCCAAGAAATGCATAGTCATACCCTTCGGGAAAAACAAGGTTACCCCTAGCTACCATATAGGTGGCAATCCCCTGATCACAGAAGAAGTTATCAGGGACAGTAGCCTTTCATTCGACACTCATATTGCTAAAGTAGTTAGGAAGACCTTCTACATTGCCCACCTTATCATGAAGGGATTCACATCTAGATCAAGGGAGGTCATAGTCTCCCTATACTCATCACTCATCAGACCAATGATTGAGTACAATGCCCCATTCAGAATGTATCTGACCCGACACTTGCAGCAGCTGGAGAGGCCACAAAAGTTCCTCACCAAAAGGATAAAGGGTCTCAAAAATCTGTCTTATGCTGCCCGACTAAAAGAACTCCAGTTATATTCGGTTGCTTACCGCTTGCTCAGAGGGGACCTGTGCCTGACATACAAGGCCATGTCAAACCCAGATTTGATGAACATGCTTCATCTCAAAAAATCTAGATCCCTGAGAGCCACAAGGGCGGGAGACTTAAACCTCGACACGGTTATTAATAGGATGTGCTGGAGGGATAGATTCATCACCCAAAGACTCCCTATGCTGTGGAACAAAATCCCGGTTTATGTGAGGCAGAGCACCTCGCTGGCCTTGTTCAAGAGGAATCTTGACCAATGGATGGGAGATCGCAGATACACCCCAGGGGTTACCTCAGTGTCACTGCTCGACAGAGGCACAACAAAATAATGGGCATAGTTTCTCCAAACTAAAGGGGTGGCGTAAGCCACAAAACTATGGGCTAGGCTTGTAAATGCCCTCGGGCAGATAGCCTAGTATGAACCTATGAACCTATTATGCAGGTAATCCCTTATTTTCTGTTTAGCACCAGAGAGCCTGGCTAGAAATAAGAAAAGATACATGGGTCCAGAGGATTATTACAAGAGGTTACATGATTCCCTTTTCCCAACCTTCTCAACCTATATGCAAAATTCCCAATGTTCCACCCAAGTCAGAGGAAAGCAATAACATTAGAAATACAAAGGCTGCTAAAAAAAAAAAATACTGTCATTCAAGAGGTCTCACCAGACCAGATAGCATTTGGAAGTTGCTCAAGATTCTTTTTAGTAGCAAGAAAAAATGGGACTGGAGACCAATTTTGGATCTCAGTGACTTGAACAAGTAAGTTCAACACACAAAGTTTTGGATGGGCATAGTTCGGTCATGGTAGCAGCTGGCCTGAGACTGCAAGGATTCTGAGAGTTTCAATACTTAGACCACTGGCTCATTACTGCCATGACCAGTCATCTACTAGTAACAGCAGGGGATTACATTTCCAGACTTGTTCTCATCTGGGGATATCCATAAATTACAACAAATCTCAGTTACAACCAACTCAAAAATTGGAATTTATAGTGGTGATGTTCAACACATTATCAGTGACAGCTTCTCTTCCTCTAGCACAAGTGCAAACTATCAGATTCCAGGTGAGGAAAATATTTCACAGTACCAAACATTTATCCCGGTTGCTTCTTCAAGCCCTGGGGTCAGTGTCAGCAGCCATAATTCTAGTTCCAAGTATGAGAAAACAGGAGATAATACCATGGCAAAACGTATTTATTAAAATTCCAACACACTTGTAAAGGCAATAAAAACAAGATGAGCACTTTTGGCTTTTTGCCTTCTTCAGATCTGCATTTACAGATCTAATGCTCAGTTAAATACTTAAATCATCCAGTAAAATTCAAAATGCATCATCACTAACATCATTTCCTGTAGAAGTTACATCATCACTGGCATAATTTCCTGTGCAGATTTCACTTCTGTTAATTACATATGCAAAAAGAGAGGCATGCCCAATCAGTGTCATCATCTAAGCCAATGCTTTCTCAGAATAGGTTTCATAGGAAACATTTCAATTAAGTCCTGGTGCTTTATCTGCCCTCAAGACAGCAATCCATTTAGTTCCTTCAAGTCCAATTAAACCTTTAATAACTCCTCTTCTCATACTGGGATCTATTACTTGTAGAGCCATAAAACGAAAAATATGATCTGTATTCACAATTATGTGTTTATCAGGGCATTAGTTAGAACATTATGTTTAATGTCCCTTATATGTGTCTGTATCCTAACCCAAAAAGGGCAGTTCATTTTGCCAACATACAAACATGTACATTTCATATACTTGGCAACATATATAATATTCTTTGAAGCAAAATTCACAAATGCTGGGGTTTTACAGAGCTTCTCTGTAACTGGATACTGGAAATTCTGGCCTGTTAACAAATACTGGCATGCCATGCACTGTCCACATTTAAAAGTGCCATGTCTCTATGAATGCGTATGGTTCATTATCACCTTATCTCCACATAATAATTGTTTCAAGTTCTTTCTGTTTTTATAGCAGAACCTGTGTATCTCCTACTATATGTAGTATAACTTCATCAGATGTCAATATTCGCCAATTTCTCCTGATCACATCACATATTAGGCATCTTTACTATAAGTCAATGTGAATCGAATAGTATGCGGTTCTGTTCTTTTTTCTTTACTACTACTATCACTGACGTATGTATTAACCCTGTGGAAATATGGTTTCCCTTTCCTATCTCTTAGCCCTTGTATACCTTCTATGGTACTATCAATTTCTCTAGCTTTTTACCTTCTCTGTACCATTTCTTCTTTAGTTTCCATAATATTTCCTTCATAAACGCTGTTCATGGTAGTCAATGTTGACTGTCGAAGATATCTGTTTTTAACCACCTGTGGAAATATGTGACACGGATGGATACTATTACGATGTAATGTACTGTTCTTCCAGCATCCTTTTCTAAAAGTTTAGGTCTGTATATTTCCATCTACATTCTTTATTATAGTGACATCCAGAAAGTCAATGTGAGTGTTTGAGTTATTAACCTCAAAGTCCAGGAATTCAGTGGTGGTTTTGAGAAAGTCCACAAACTGTACCAATTCATCCACTTCACCATCCCGTAACAAGAAGATGTCATCCACAAACTGTTTGTAGAACTTAAGTCTATTCCTCCAGCTGCTGTTGGGATGAAACACAAAATCCAGCTCCCATTGTGCCATCACTATATTTGAATACGAATTGCCTCATGAGGCTCCATGGCTACCCCCGTTTCTGTGTATAGTATTGATTACCAAATGTGAGCACACTGTTCTCCAGTATAATGCCCAACAGTGAGCATATTTGCATGACTTCAAATCATTAGTCATAAGCAGAAACCTTCTGATTGACTCAATACCATACTCATTCACTACGACTGTAAAACAAATTCTTTACATCTATTGTTACCAATCTTATTCCATCTAAGGAGTTATTATTGTTGACAATATCCAGAAACGGTCATCAGAAGGTCTTCTGTATCCCTGAGGACTGTTGTCGCTTTTGTCAATGCTCTCTTCAGGTGTTGTTCAGTAGATGTGATCCATCCTGGTCCAGAAACAATCGGATGCATAGGAGAATTCATCTGTTTATGAATTTTAGGAAGACCCCTTATTACTGGAACTGTGGGTTCTTTTACCAAAAAATATGCATATAAATCTAGAGTAATAGTTAACATAAGATCATATCTAATTCATACCCATTTATGGGTTTATATACTTTGGCATCACTCAATAGTTCATGCATTTTCTGTTCATCCCAGGAGCTATCCATCACGACAATTGCTCCTCCTTTGTCTGCAGGTCTAAGGCAATCAGTTGATTGTTCATCAATTTTGTAGTGCTTCACTTTCATTTCTCTCCATGTTATGAAAGCCTTTGTTCTTGTTTGTGTGTCTTAAATGAAATACTTTATTCTCACAGATTCTCAAGAAGTCTCTACTGTCAGAGGCAAACTTGGAGCCATGAGACTGGGTTTCTTAAACATGATAGTGTTTTGTGTCTCAATTATTTCACCCTGACTACCATAACTGAATAATAACTTTAAGGCTATGTTTCTAGCAAAGTATTTTACATCAAACACAAACTCGTTGCATCTGGATTGCACTGCAGGAATAAAGATCAGCCCTTTATTCAATAGCTTATATTCCACATCTGTCAACATATGACTGGATAAATTGACCACTAAATTTGATGTATTCATATTCACATAGATATCTTGCATTTCTTTCGATCCCTTCTCTGGGAACAATTCCTGCAAAATGTATCTTTCTGTTTCAGAAAAATTGGAAACTTTGAAAAAAAAAGGTAAACTTTTGAAGTTTTTGGACGTGCATCTGCTGGCCAGTTATTATCTCCCACTCTCTCAGGCAGAGAAGCTGTTGTTTCACCTCCTGCAGTCACATTACTTATTTGTATCACATCATGTTCATTAGTTTCTATCATTAAAGGAGCAGTCACTTGTACTGTTGTAGCATTATCTTGGTTCACTGTGTCCATTTGAGCAGTAAATTGAGTTCAAAGCATCTCCTTTGTCCTTTTCTTTTTCTCTTATTAGTGGAGAAACTTTCCATCCCTTCTTCTCTCTATCTTTATTAATCATGTTAACCTGGGAGGGTGCTTTGTTGTCTGCAGCTTTTTCAGCTGGCCCCTTCCTCTCCTCTTTTGGACATTCAGATATATTCAGATTACAAAAATCATTATAGTCTCTTATAAATGTCCTTGTTTTTGTTTCTTTTAGCTTTTCATCATACCTGATTAATGATATTTGCAACTCCGTGAGTTTGTTCAAAATAGAGTCAGGCAAAACAGGAAATTTTCAGTGATGATGTAACTTCTATAGGAAATTATGGAAGTGATGATGCATTTTGAATTTTACTGGATGATTTTAGTATTTAACCGAGCATTAGATTTATAAATGCAGATCTGAAGAAGGCAAAAAGTCAAAAGCACTGTTTTTATTGCCTTTACAAGTGCATTGGAATTTTAATAAATACGTTTTGCCGTGGTATTATCTCCTGTTTTCTTACACTTGGATTCATTTTTCATGAGTAATTTTGCTGGCTTACTTGGATTCATTTGTTCAGAATTCTAGATCATCTGACAATATTTCGTATGAGAATTCTTCAAGGGATGCTAGTGACACAATGGTCAAGTCTTTATCATCGGATGTCAGCCCAAATAAGAATCATTTAGGCATGCAAGAAATACCTTTGGTGGTGGATTCGGTCAGATCAGGTTCTACAAGGCCGTCCATTCATTCTGCCTCAACCCATGGCCATAATGACCATGGATGCATCCTAGATTGGGTGGGGTCACTTCCTGGGGAGGATAGTCCAAGGCACTTTGGTCCCACAAAAAGGCCAACATGCATATCAATGTCTTGGGAATGAAAGCAGTGTTCTTAGCATTGCAGGCCTTCCAAGACTCTCTCTCCCTTTCAGGACAACTGCAATTCAAATGGACAATATGTCTGTAGTTTGGTACATCAACAAACAAGTAGGAACTAGGTCTTACCCCTTGTGTCAAGAAGCCATCAGTGTATAGCAATGGGCAATCTCATTCAACTGCTTTCTGATAGCAATGCACATTCCCTGAAAGTCCAGTGTGATAGCAGACAAATTGAGTAGGTCCATTCTACTACCTCACAAGTCATTTCTCAACATGAATGTAACAGAAATGATTTTCCTTCAAAGGGGCCAACCTTGCTGCAATCTTTTTGCTTCTCCCCTAAACAAGTGCAGCAACTTCTTTGCTCTGATCCCCCCTCTGGGGGAATCACAGAGGGTTGCTTTACTCCATGATTGGGCCCCTGGTCTCCTATGCTTATCCTCTGATTCCCTTGATTCCTAAATTTCTGCATAAACCTGCCAGGTTGAAGAGCAGAGTCATACTCCTTGCACGGTGCTAGCCTTGACAGATTTGGTTTCCCCTTCTTTTGGCCTCATCTACTTTACCCACCTTAGGTTCTAGATCCAATTCCAGATCTAGTGTCTCACCAGATAGGCATGACTCATCTGGATATCTTAAACCTCAAGCTAACAGCATGGTTTTTCCATTTCCTTTAACATCCAGACAACCGATGCTCCCTTCCCCTGTCTGTCACATACTTTTAATCTTCCCATAAGGCTTCTACAAGAAAAAAATTTACAGAAGTAAATGGAAAAGGCTAATTTCTGGTCACAGCAGAGACACATTGACCCCTTCTCAGTTCCCGTACAAAGTGCTCTTGAATTTTTGGCAATATTTAATAAGGGAGCTAGCTCCTGAACAGTTAGAGTTCAGTTAGCAGCAATCTCTAATTTTCATATTGGATTTGAGAATTCTTCCTTGGCTTCATCTAAGATGTGTAAAGCCTTTTTGGAAGGCATCCTCCTGCTGAGACTTCCATCTAAAGATCCTACTCCACCATGGGATTTAAATCTGGTGCTGTAGGCCTTAATTCATTCTCCCCTTAAACCAGCAGCTAAATGTGATCTTAAACTCCTGACATGGAAGACTACCTTTTTAGTGGCCATTACCTCTGCTAGAAGAATTTCAGAACTTCAAGAATACTTACATATATACAAATGTTTCAAGCATGGGCATTAAAGCCCTTTTAGCTTACCAATATGCCAAAGCACTTGTTCCCATAATAACTGTCCAAGCTGTTCTTAAAATATCTAAACTAGTACTTGCTTAAATGTAATTTGGTAGTCTGTTCCGAGCATCAGCTACTCTGTCAGAGAACCAATTAGCACACTTCTCATTCCTATAGAATCTTCTACATAGGTTATCTGACAATTATCTAGTACTTTTTGATAACCCCAAACATTCGCAGAGGTAGTTGTCCCTAAATGCCCTATATACCTGAATAAGATCTCCTCTTAAATATCTGTAAGAGACACTGTACAAGTTGAGATATTTTAGTCTTTCATAATAACTTATATTTTTACATCTATGGATGCCCTTAGTATATTTCCACTGTACTTTTTCCAGTTTATTCATGCTTGTTTTCCTATAGGGTTTCCATATTGTTATTCCATAGTCAAGTTTGGGTCTAATGTAACTAACAAACAATGACTTCATTATGTTTGATTTCCTAGTCTTTATAAATCTTTTTATACAGCCTGTAGTTCTATAACTATCATTAACCAATTGGTTGATATGATTAGAAAAACTCATAGCTGAATCTACCCATATACTCAGGTCCTTAAATGAGTCTACAGTTTCAATCACTGTGTGTTGTATTAAATATTCACCTTTCAGTTTATGTCTCCCAAATCACATATGATTAATTTTTGATGTATTTATCAACATATTATTCTCCTGTGCCCAAATGGTCAATTTACTCAAATTATTTTGCAGACATGCCTTATCTGTAACACTTGTAATCAGTTTACCCAATTTCAGATCGTCAGCATATAGACTGTAGAACACCTCAGATGAAAAAGTAAGGTCTGAAAGATACAATTTAAACAACTAAGGGCCTAGTACAGAGCCCTGTGGGACACCTTGACTGTAACCAAGGATTGTCCTCTAAATCACCCTACTTGATTTTTCATAAGGACAGAGTAACATTACATACCAATGTTTTTTTCCTTCCTAAGGTGGTGTCAGAATACAATATTAATCAGTCCATTGATCTACCAGTTTTCTTTCCCAGATTTTCAAACAAAGGTGAATATATGTTACATTTATTGGATGTCCACAGACAATTTTATTTTTACCTACATAAAATGAAAGAAGGTAGAAAGATATACCAATTATTTGTGTCTTTTGCAAATTCTAAATTGGGAAAATCAGTTGCAAAGGTAACAGTCGCCAGATGGCTAATAGATTGCATATCATTTATCTACAACAAATTAGGTTTATACTTACCAAAATCTTTAAGTGCAGTGTTCCTATCTAGGTCTTCCATGGGTGACATATGTGCAGCTGCAACTTGGGGCAATCCTCATACCTTTATTATTCACTACAAACTGGATCTAGTCTCAAGGAGAAAAGCAGCCTTTGGCTCAACTGTGCTCAGGAATATCCTTCCTTAGAATCCACCTAGGAATTTAGCTAGCTGGTGATTTTGTCCCAACAGTTGAGGATAGAATGAAAATTGACATCATCAGGTAAAGCATTTATGTACTCACCATAACATTCTATCAGTATTGTCCATTTTCATTCTTCCTTAACTCCCCACCCACCAGCCCCCAACCTTTTTCACACTTGACTTCTGGAAGAAAGAGAGTTTATAAAAACACAACTGCCCTTCATGCTGAGTTCCAGATTTAGCTTCTTCTGTTAAAAATTTATAGTAGAATTTCCTACTTTATGTCAAACAACAAACACGATCTGAGGTATTCTGAAACCACACAAAAGACCAGTGAAAACAGCTCTACTTTTTTTACTCTGTAAAGGCTTGCAGCCGAGGCGCTAGGAGAGGAGAGACAACTAAAAGGTTTTTATTAAATTCTTATTTTGGAAAGTAGAGCTGTTTTCACTGGTCTTTTGTGTGGTTTCAGAACGATCTGAGGTATGTTAGGTTTTGGTGCATTATGGGTAAGGGAGAAGCTCAAGAGCTTTTTGATGGCCATAAGTTAAAGTAATGGGCAAGCTGGATCTGAACCTAACAGTTGAGGAAGAACGAAAATGGACAATGCAGATAGACTGTTATGGTGAGTACATAACTTTATCTGATGATATCAATTGTCATTCTATTCTCAATACAGCAGTCATGGACAAAGGTTTCTTGAGATCGCTGCCAGAATAAAACCAGTGGGTGAGTATTCATGTTTGCATATTTAAACTGATTTTCTTTTTTCACTTTGGTTTTCCTGCAATGTTATTTTAATGTGGCAATTTTTTCCATGGCATTTTAAATGTTAAACGTTGGGGCAGAAAGAAAATCTTGTTCCTTGTTATGAGGCCAAAGGGATTGTTCTTGAGTTGTAGCAGGGGATGGGCAGTAGCAATTTTAATTAAGGCAAGAAAAATAGTTTAAGCTTTTCTCAGCAGAGCTGCCAGAAAATATTATATTCATCCACCTAACCAGTGTATCTTGATCTGTCCACTCCTTAGCTTAATTGCAAAAACTTCACTCACTTATATTTGCTCCATCTTGTAATCGGTACAGGATCACACTGTGAAGGCTCTCCACTTAAACCAAATACATTTTGGTTATACTCCCCCTTTCATATTTTCCCACCCACTAGAGGTACACTGCAATATCAAACATTTTAACCATTTTCCAGATATCTAGAAGTCTTTACATGTTAGTTGTAAAACGGAATATACACAATTTGATTAAAATGAAATGTTACTACAAAAATTACCAGTTTAGAGGCCCTTTATCAAACATATGTTAGGATCTGACTAACAGTACACGGTCACCTAAACTGTTTTCCTCATAGGAAAGATCTTTAAGCATGGAGGCACTGCATGAACTACATTTTTAAAAACTTGAGAGACAATGTTTTCAAATGCAATACAAGAACTCTCTCTTGCCTACATAAAACAGATTCCATTTTGATATTATGCTAAATATTTTTGTAAGGCATACAAATGTGCAGAATATTGATGATAAACTCTCAGTAGAAGTTCCATTCGTGTGAGTTTGCTTGCATCCATGCATGTATGTATGCGCGCGCTCACACACACACACACACACACACACACACCACTACTTATGCTGAAGTTCTCCACCTGTACTTAACAAGCTTAATAAAATTAGAACCCCTATTTGCCTACTGTGCAATTCAGAACAAATCACTTAACCAGCCAGTGCTCTGGGACAACCGGGAAATGTTTCTTGGATCAAAAGCCTATCAACCACCTCTAAACATCATACAAAAATACTGTACAGACCTTTATTAGCCACAATGACTCAAAAGTCTATAAGGCAAACTCTATATCTTGCACCCCCCAAAAAAATGCTAAGCACAGCATAAAACAGAAGTGTATGTCAAAATTAATTTGTATGGAGCTTGTGAAAGTATCGTGCTTACATCTGGTCACACTCAGGGATGTCTCAACTGTGTGAAAAAAAAGATTACAGCTACACGTGAGACTGCTATTACTTGTGTTAAAATGAACAATCTAAGATGGTCTTTCAATTCTGGATCTGAAACAAAATGTTATAAGATTATGCATCATCCTAGCATGCCTGGAAAAGCACATATGCTTAGTAAAATCCTGCCATGACCTCATATGGCACCTGAATGTCATGAAAAAAAATGTTGCCATGCAGGCAGTAGTTGAGAACATTATGTCAGAGAGAAAGAATAAAGTGCATGTCAACCACAATTATGTTTTGCAACCAGCCAGAGCACTCTACACCAGACTGTGTCACCCTCTCCCAAGGAGTATATCTATTGCACAGGAAATTCTCCATCCCTATAGTGTCTTTCAGTCAATAAATAATACAGAATATTTAAAAATGGTGAGGGTGCTTTGCTGTATGCATGAAGTCCTGGCAATAAAACAAGCAGTGACAGAACTTTCCTCTGGGTGGAATATGCTAATAAGTATACCAATGTTGCAATGTGGTTTTAAGATCCAAAATCATATTACAAATTGCAAAATGGGGGTTAATCGTTGTTTGTAAAAGTATACTTAAAATGCCCCTAGCAAACAATTCAGGACCAGAAACTGATCATACAATAATTAATATAACTGGCAATGAATATATTGGAAAATCTACCATACAGAAGCTATCTTCACTAAACAGAACGAAGATTTCCTAACTAAAGGATTAAAAAAATAAATGAAAATGGAATTCTTATGGGCAATATTAATTACCCATACAATTACTGGATAAACTACTCAACATCAGATAACTATCCATATCAAACAAAATAATTTAGTACAAATAATATACATTTCAAATATGGATGGAAATGTCTCGGATATCATGAATATGAACAAAGGATCCTTTTGCACTGCAGCCATGGTTGTACATCTGCAGTTAATTTATAATTTGATAGCATCATCTTTAATTTTAAAGTATAATAAAACTCAATTACAAACATCTCAACCTTAGACATTTCCATCAGAAACTAGGAGCCAGTAAATTACAAACTTATAAAAGGAGTCAGGGATACTCTTTAAAATTATGTAAATAAGAATGATCAGGATATTGTCCATGAGTTCATTAATATTAACATTAGTACTTGCAAGTACATACCTAAGACACAAATCAGCAGATAAAACACTATAAAATTACTAAGATATTCAACACAGGAAAAAGTAAATACACAAATTTCAAAAATTACCATATCATAAACTCTGCTTAGTGTTAAAGTCTAAAAGTAATAACAAATTCATTAACTACATAAGAAAACTGAAAGGTAAAATGTGCAATTAAAACATATCAATAAACAATGATTAACCAGCCACAGAAAACAACAAATTTGTTTATAATAAAGCTTTTTGCAGATTTCATAATCAGCAAGAAAATGTCTCAACTGCAACATATACAAGGGGATATGCCCTTTAGAGAATTAGCAGCTCCCATGAATGAAGCCACAGATAGGACATAACAACATATATGGTTTCCTCCTACACAGATTCAAGATAAAAGAAACTTAACCCATATTGGTCCTGTTAAATATTCATGTCCCTAACCTACAACAAAAGAATACAGTGGTATGAATTCATAATTTGACCAAAGCAATTTTAGACCCATTAGCCTGAGTATTCTAAATAAAATCAAGGAAATTATAATGGAGCTTATATGAAATGACACAGGGCCCTCCTTCTGAGACATAAATAAATATGTGTTTGTTAAGGGGATATCTTGCTTTTTGAATCTTGTCACATTCTTCATAGTGCTAACACTAACACCTGAGAATGGACTTAGATGCATAAGGCAATTCCACATAAGAGAATAATTAACAAATGCAAAATATTACATGTTAATCCAGACATAATTCAGTGGGTAAAATAACTAGTCACAGCTAGTCAGGATGGGAGATTATCTGTCCAGTCTGTGTCACCATTGGTGTCCTACAGGTTTTGAAAAGATTTTCGGACCCAAAAGTAGGAAATGGGCTGTGGATAATGAAATATCCTAATGATCAAAGTGATTGACATAATTACTTAAATAAAAGATGTCAAATCACTCCAAGAAGATCAAAAATAATACACATCTGGAGCAATAGTAATTACTGCACCTTTAATGTCAATAAAAGCAGAATCATAAAACTTGGTGAAAAGGACATAAATTATGACTTAAAACTAAACCAAATCATAAAAATCACAGTCATTAACAATATACAAACAATGGTAAATAATTAAAACTCCAATCGGTATGTATCTGCTAAAATCCAGAAAAGCATATGCTGTATCCCATCTAATTAAGGGAATCACTGCACCATCTATCCCACTTATCAAACCTGTTCCTGGATAGTGCTACACTTGGAGCCAGACAGGTGTACATAGATAGATTCAGTCAGTGTTGATACTATAGAAGAGTTTGCATTGTTCGCTACTGTAGGCCAACTATGGAGTTGGTGTATTTACATTTGGAGATGTCTCTTGATGTGTTGAGGGTAGTGTCTGGCCCTACAGAAAAAAATATTTTACGTTCACTGAAAATGGTTGTCATCAGTTTAGCTTCACATTGTTATCACTTGCTGAAATTTCCTTCTGCATGTTAACATGAACCTGTTGCATTTTTGTAAACTTCAAACAAGTCACTCAAAGAACTTAGAATGTTATGATGATCTATTACTATAAAAATCACAGGGATGGAAAACCTGAATGGTCCGGAAAGACTTCAGGAATTGTCCTTACATTTGTTTCTTACAATACAGTTAGAAATTACCTTTGCCTTTTCTATAAGGCAATGTCTGTCCCAGTTCTATTTGAAAGTGCATACTCTGGAATTAACACCAGAAGAGTGAGATGTAATGCTAAAAATGTATCAGTAATAAAGTGATAGGTACATTACATCTCCTTCTAAGATAATGGAATAAGCTCATTAGGCATTACTCTTATAACTTCATCCTCATAAACTGCACTTTTTAAACCTGGGTCCTGTTGCTGGCTAGCAATTTTTGATCAATAAAAATAAATTGCAGGGAAACGATTTGTAATTAAATTCAAGAGGAGAAATTATAGAAGTGCTTGAAGATAGTTTTGTAGGGGATATATTTTAGGGTTATCCATTATTACACAGTCCAGCTCTGCTACATCCTACACTTGCAATATAATTCTGTATTGATGTAGATATTAAGTACGACATTTTAGAGTTGAAGATTCCCTACTGTATATTTATGACCATCTTATGATCTCTGCATTCAATAGACACCAAAGTTTATTTACTCTCCTCAACAGAAGTAGTACTATACTATTTACTCATTTTATAATTTTCTCCTTAAATTCCTCTGCCTTTCCAGCTTTTTCTGCTTTCTCTCCATTACCTATTATTTTTGTTTGCAGTTCTCTGTATCTAATGTTGTCCTTTTCATTCTTCCTCATGAGTGGGTCTAGAATCTGACCATTGGATCCAACTCGGCCACATACACAAGATTTTGTATCCAAAGCTCAAGCTCCTCCCTCTACCCATAATGCTCCATACCAACCCCAACTCCTCAGATTTCATTTGCCGCCATAGCCACAAGACGGAAGAGCCATTGTTATAGAGTAAGAGTATCTTTTAGAGAATTATTTCTCTGTAATTTTACTAATATTTTTTGCCTTGCCTTTTAACTATATTTGAACATATTTTACACTTTCTCCTCTCTCAGCTTTTCACAGGCATTAGGGTTTTGCTAATTTTTCCTGTTTCTCTAGTTTCTCTCATACCACTGATGGTACTTGACTGGTATCATTTTCTATTTTCTAATTTTCTACAAAAAAATCTACTTTTTTTGAGACAAAGTGGTTGTATTTCCACTTTTAACCTTTGGGTTGAACTTACCAATTTTTTTTTTTTGTTTGCTTTTTAACTCTTTTTCTTTCTAGGGTTTGCTGTTTCTTGCTGCCTGCTGTGTCCTAGAAGCCCCTATCAGACAAACCAATGGGTTTTAAGAAGTGCACTTCTTGTGAGCAAAACATTTCCAATTCTGATATCGACAAGGTGTGTCTACTGTTTGGAAGCAACCCACCTGGATACCTCATGTGCTGTGTGTGCTACCTTTAATCCTAGCACCCTCTCCAACCACAGAAATAAGCTGATCCTGAAAGGATTGCTTCCAGCTGGGGCTCAAACCCCCTCAAAATCAGTTTCAGTGGTCTTGGAGCCGCGAAGGAGACATCATGCAAAATCCCCTAAGTCTTCCTCGGAGCTGTCTGAAAAGCTTCAAAAGGTCTCAGATCTGACTCCCTCATATCCAAGGCCTCTCAGGCAGCCCTCAGATCGAAAGCAACCCTCAGATCTGAGCAGCTCAACCCCTGCTACCATTCCTGTCTCCTGTCCACCTCTGTCTCTGATCCCCATCCATTGGATCCAATGGGTAGAGTACGTATGCCGGAATTTGTACTAAAACCTGTGTCTCCGGCTTTACTCACCAAGTTATTTCAAACACCAACCAAACACTCTTGGCTGGCATCTACAACTTCATCTAGGTCTTCAAGGAGCTTGTCTGAGGCTGACATAGACAGGATGATGCAGAGATTCCTTAGGGCTCAGATCCAGATGAGGATCCTCCCAGTCCCATCCCCTCCTGGATCAGTGAGCTCACTGGCCCAACTAGTTCTGTCTCCTTGTCCAATCCAACCTGCAGTTTTGGAGTCCCGGGATCCTAGGTTTCTGAGAAGTTCAAAGTCAGAACCAAGGAAGCTACCTTCCTAGACTCCAGCGGTAACCCTGACCAGCCCTACTCTGATGCCTTTGGATCAGGGTGAGTTTCTGATCCAAGAGGTCAGAGGTGGGTCTGAGGTATTAGGTTTGGGTCTTGCTTTGTCAGATCCTTCCCTTCCTCTCTGTACCTTGGCCCTGGACAGCTTGGGTCTGATTCTCTCCTGAGACCACAGATCCAGGGTTTGCCCTGACCTTCCTTCTTCTGACGTTTCAGCTTCAAGTAGGGGAGGAGAGGTTTCCCTAGGTCCATCAGCCTTTCATGTTGTAGAAAGGGCTTTCTCTCTGCATAGAGAGCTGTCTTCTTTAGTCGTGGATCCTATCTCTTTCCCCTCATTGGGTCTGAGCTCTGAGGCATTATTACTGCTCCTCAGGGTCAGCCAGCTCAGGGAAGCCACACATGTTCCCATGGGGAAATTCCTCTCTCTCTGACACCTCTTCCGAGCACCCTGCAGAAGAGGTACCTCAGAAGAGAACGTGCAAGAGGAGGCACATAGACTCCCCTATGGAGTGTCTCACTGAGGACAGCAATTTTGATCAGGGGGAAAGATCCCCCCAGTTGCAACCTGATGTCTCCTTCGGGTCATCCTGGAAATCTTCAAGCAGAAAGGTGGCTGGTCCTCTCAAAATCCTTCTCCTGAGGAATCGGTGTTCCTGGAGGCTTTTGGGGTTAGCTCATCTATATCTTGGGTGACTCTCCCCGGGGGGAAAACTTACTGACCTCATTTACCACTAGGCTTGGAAGGAACCAGACACTGCTGAGCCCATCCCCAAGCACCCGGATAAATTCTTAGTTCCCTCATCAGACAGACCTCATTGGAGCAACCCAGTTGATGCATCAGTAGCCACTAAGAAGGAGTTAACGGAACAAAGCTCCTCTGTCCAACCACCAAACAGGGAGGTCAGAGTGATGGACAGGTTTGGAAAGCACATATGTGCCTCAGCCACGTTTGCATTGAAGTTGGTAAATTATCTGGCATATTTATTCACTTACAGAGAGATTTAATCAAAGAGCTTTCAAACTCTCTCTCTCAGTCATTGTCTGCGGAGGACCTCAAGGTGGATTCTCCTCAAATGGCTACTCCCCCATCCATTGCCAATTCATTGATGAGGCTAACTTCCCATACAGCAGAGGGTACCTCATGAGCTGTGGGTTCAGGCATAGCCATTAGAAGATATGCCTGGATGTGTCTATGTGACTTCATGGAACCCTTCAGGACATCTTTTGTTAATGCCCCCTTCAATGGCTCCTCCTTGTTTGGGCCATCAATAAAAGATATGCTCACCCGCAGCGAGCAGGAGGGAAAGACCTTGTCTGCCATTGGAATCAAATTCTCTACTCCTCAAAGTACATTCTCCAGAAACCAGCAAGGTAGTAAGAAATTGTGATTCTGGAAGTCTCAGGGACCTTTTCAGGACTTGCACAGGGATGCTTCCTCCAGAGGCAGAGGAGGAGGTTTTAATGGCAGACATCACTCCAGAGACAGAGGGGGTCCAGAGAACCAGGACTTCAGAGACTCCTTCTCTGATAGTTATTATCAGCGCTTCTGAAGTGCTACCTGACTATCCACTCTGACGGCAGTCAGGGGTCTTGTTTCCCTGCACTTGGAAGTCTAGACAAATCTCACAAACAATGCATGGGTGCTAGGTATAATATCCAGAGGTTACTACATACCCTTTTCCCTTCACCTCCTGTCCAAAAGAAGAAACTTTCCAAAGTTCCACCAAGTCAGAGGGAACACAGACCTCAAGAAATTCAAAAGCTGCTACAAAAAAAGAGTCAGCCAGGAGGTCCCACCCAAACAGATAGGATTCAGAACTTAGTCCTGCTTCTTTTTAGGGCTAAAGAAAATGGGACCTGAGACCAGTTCTGGATCTAAGCAATCTGAATCAGTATGTAAGGAAGTCAAAGTTCCAAATGATTATGCGTCAGTCCAGCCTGCCTCTTCTGGGGAAGGATGATTGGATGTGCTCTGTAGATCTCCAGGATACATACTATAATATAAAAATATACAGGTGCTCCAGGAGACACCTTCACTTTTAGTTGGGAGCCAATCACTACCAGTTCAGAGCACTGCCCTTTGGTTTCACCACAGCCCCCAGGGTGTTCACCAAATGCATGGGAGTTGTAGCAGTTCACTTGAGACTCAAACAATTCCAAGCGTTTCCCTATCTTGATGATTGGCTCTTCACTGCCTAAACCAGGTATTGACTTCTACAAGTCAGGGATTACTTGCTTCAGATCTCCAACTCCCTAAGCATTACAATAAACCTTAAACCAAATATTCATTTCAGTTGCTGCTCCAGTACCAATAAAGGACTCCCAGTCGATCAAATTTAATACTTTAATATCCAATAAAATATACAAGCTTAAGGATTTAGTGTTTTCATTTCTAACACACCAGAAACCTCTTCAGAATCACCTGACATTGAATCTAAAGCCATTTAAATATATCCAGCACCTCTCTGATTGGCTGTCACATAAAAAACATACTCTGGAACAGACTACCTATCTATGTCAAACAGAGCTCCTCATTAGCACGCTTCAAGAAAAATCTTGATGATTGGATGGGTAATAGGAAATTCACCCCAGGGATCACTTCTGTGGTTCTGCTTGACAGGGGCACAGGAAAATAATTTTCTTGGGTGGCAAAAGCCAGGGTACCTTTTTGGCTAGGCTTGTATAGGCCCTAGGGCCAATAGCCTAGTACCTACCTATGAACCTATACTCAATTTTTAAAAGACGACTTCAAAATATGTTTAAAAATTCAACATTTTCATGTTATAATATTATATATATATATATATATATATATATATATATACACACACACACACACACACACACACACACACATATATATATATATATATATATATATACACACGCGTGCACACACACACACACACACACACACACACACACACACACACATATATATATATAACACATATACATATGTATAAAAAAATTTAGAAAACACTTAAAAAAATTAAGAACCCGGTTGTTGTTCTATATTAATGTTAGTATCTGTTTGCTCTTAAGAGCTGGGGCTAGTGAAAAATGGTCATTCAATCCAGGGGGAACACAGGCATCAAGTTGTAATTGCCAAGTAAGTTCTCTAAATTCTAGCTTAGATTCCCAATCACATCTCCTTTCTTGTTTAGTAACTTTCTCTATAACCCAAAACTTATAGTCTGCTTGGGGACACTGCAGAAAGTGTCTATAAAGGGCATTGGTATCCTTTTTCCAGTTTATATCATATGTATGCTCATACACCCTCTGCCTTAATGTAAATTCGGTCTTCCCCATGTAGTAGGAACCACATACCTTACAATGGGCTAAATAAATAATAATATGGTATGACAGTTGAAATGCCCATGTGGGTAAAAAGTGACTTTTGGGGAATCCTAAGTGTATTTTGGTTGTACATAAATGAGCATTGACCACACATACCACATTTATATATTCGTAATATTGTGCCCACAGGTTTTGTATTTCCCCTTTCAAAAATATCCTTTAGATTGGGGTTTCTGCTGAACCCAGACTTTAGTGGTCTAGAAAATGCCCTGGGTTTGTTGGGCATAATAGAAAACATCTTCCAGTTTTTTGTCACAATGTTTTGAATCCCCTTAGTATCTTGGTTGTATATCAACACTAAATATATACCATCTGTGTCACTTTTAACTGATACTTTGTCCTTGTTTCTGTTGTTGGTACTTTCATAGTTTAATAGGGGTATATATTTATTTTGCCAAAAACTCCACAAAAAAGTCACTGCCTATGACAGACAGAAATGCTCCAATGATATACACTACTGAAAATAGGCACCAGGAATGTTGTCACACAATGTAACCAAGAAAAGAGGATTTATTGTCACAAACACTCATAAAACGCCTTGACTGTATCACCGCATTTTTCTTTCAATGTTGAACTTCCTCAGATAAAACCCCCCTCCTCCAATATTCTATTTAAATACAATCCTTCAAAATATCAGCCAATTAAGCACTGCTTTCTATTAAAACCTTAAAGCACCATTTCCATTCTTAAAACAGCAGTTTGAAATGTTCTTCTTTCTGCTTTTCCCAGTTAGGGGTCGCCACAGCAAAACTCCGGTCCGCTAATAATTGGCAGCTTGACGCCCAACCTTCAGCGAAGGCACACCCATTCTACACATGTTTTTCGAACGCCACTCGACCGCTGGGAGGACATGCAGACTCCATATAGAACACACTCCAGCCGAGAATCGAACAGGAGAACCTCTTGCTGTGAAGCAACAATGCTACCGCTGCACCACCGCAAACAGCAGTTTGAAATAATAATTTAAAAAGCATCAAAAAATATATAGTCAAAATATATATGTATATACATCCAATTCCTACCTAAAAATATTAATATAAAAGAAGTATTGTATAGTAAAGGACTATAATTACTAAAAATCTTTTGAAAACATATTGTAAATATATGTGAAAAAAATGCTTTACTTCCATCTAGTGATGAAAAAGCATCTATATTACATAATCAAACTTTTAAAAGTTCGAACGTCATATGGTCAACACCATATGATCAAACTTTTAAAAGTTTGAAAATGTAATAAAAGAAAAAGATAAACCAAAGAAAAAAAAACCTGGATGGTTTAAGCAGGGAGTCAAACCTCCCTGCACCCCTCACACCCCCCACTCTTTAAATATACCAACTCTGAGATTGCACTACAGAGCAGAAAAGGGAAATCTTCCCATTCCGCACTGTACAGAGATCTCCACTGAAATGTTCGAACTTTTAAAACTTCAATCATATGGTGTCGACCATATGACGTTCAAACTTTTAAGAGTTCAACAACGTGATATAGACCCATGAAAAAATATATTGCAACTCTGAAAAATAGTCCACAGAGTCACAAAAACCACCACTAAACGAGAAAAAGTGACTCAGAGGGCGACACAATAAAGCCCCAGCAGATGGCTGAAATCCACTCCAAACAAATTTATTAAGTATCTACACAACATGAACGTCAAGACAAGTATACGGTTTTGTTTTAGCAGCTTCCTCAGATGTGGGATGATGATTTTAGAAAAAGCTTAAATAACTTCACCAATTAAGATATGTGGTCAATTAAATAATTAATCATCTCATTAAAAAGCCCTTTCTTAAAAAAAAGTACAAAACACATTCTATTAAGCCCTAACCAAGACATAGAAAAATGAATAAATATAATACATAAAAAATTAATTAAAAATGTATTCTTCATTAAGTACCAATGATAAAAAATGAATCGGTTAAAACCTCTTAGTAAATGCTGTAGAATCTACACTCTGCAATTTATTATACTCTAGCTCCCTCTTATGACTTTCAAGGAAATGTTATACAAACAATAATAAAAAACATACCAAGTGAAAGAATAAATAAGTGCCTTACTACCTAATTTAGGAGACATTAACATCCAAACTTGGATAAAAAGTATATATGTTTAATTAAAAAACAACTGATTAAAAAATAAATAATTAGTAAAAAGATGCAACTTAAAAACTTACACATATTTAATTTTGTTACAATTTCGCTAATCTAAGTTTGAGCATGGGAATTAATGAAATATTTTCATTGAGACCAAGTGGTTTACTAGCCTGCAATGTGACCTGCCACCAGAGTTCTCTGTACTCAATTGTCTCTTCCATCAATGCTCACCCCATTCAATAACAAAAAAATAAAAATTGAGCATTGGGTCACTCTTGTTTATGTTTATATAAAGCATTGGTTTCTTTTTGTATCTGAATCTCATACATGTGTTCGTAAATCCTCCTCCTCAATTTACGTTCTGTTTTCCCCACGTAAAATGCATGACATATTCCACACAATGCTAAGTAAACTAGACCTTTTGAATCACAATTGCTAAATTCCTTTCCTTTCAAGACCATGTTCCTACTCCCCAAAAAAATACTTTCCTTATTGATAACATATGGACACTGCAAACAATGCCCACATTTAAAACTTCCTTTTCTTTTTTTATTATTGGAACATCCTTCTTGGAAATTTGATTCCAAAAGATTTTTCAAACTACAGGAATTTTTGTAAACTACTTTCAGATTTCACCCAGACACTTTTTCCAAGTCTGTGAATGCTGAAAATTTTTTCCACTCCTTTTCCACAATTTCTCTAACTACCTTGGAACTGGCATTAAATTCAATAATTAGTGCTCTGCCAAAGTTTTCATCCAAGATGTCCTTATTCTTATTTTCATCAGTTAACTTGATACCCAGAATGGGTTTGAATCTCTCACTCCTTCCATTCAAGACCACCTTCTCAACCTGTTCTAAAAACCATTCAGGGTAACCCCTTGCCTTGAACATTCGTTTTAAAATTGTCATTTCACCAAAAAAATCATTGTCCTTAGAAGTCATCCTACTTCCTCTAATGTATTGACCTTTAACTATATTTTTCTTATAATGAAAGGGGTGTGCACTATTAAAGTGCAAGAAGGAATTTGAATACGTACTCTTTCTGTATACCCTTGAACTAAATGTATTGTTATCCTTGTAAATCTCTATATCAAGGTATTGTAGCTTAACCTGACTTAACTTAAAGGTGAACTTCAAAAAACTAGTACTCTTGTTTAAAAAATCAATAAAAGACTCGATTTGATCAACCGGTGCCACCCAAAGAATACATATGTTGTCCAGAAATCTTTTGTATAAACTCCAACACTGCTTGTAGGATGATTCTAATACCAATTTTTCTTCCCACTTGGCTAAAACCAGATTAGTGTAGGTAGGGGCACAAGCTGCCCCCATTGCTACGCCTTTGACTTGGTGGAAATATTCTCCCCGAAAGAAAATGAAATTGTATTTTAATACCAGATCAATTAAGTGCATCACTATAGTACATTCATTGTGGCTTAAGGTATTGTCTTCATAAACAATTTCTTCTAAAAGTTTTAAACCTTCTTCACGAGGTATATCAGAAAACAAGTCTACAATGTCTATAGTTAAAAACTTAGTATCCTAATTCAATAAGTCCTGATTAAGACTTCTTAGTAAGTCCCAGGAATCTCTTAAGATATTATTTCTCTTTACCCATAATTTTTTTGGACCAGTTACTGTGACTTATAAAAAACAATTAAAGAACTTTGAGAGACTCTTGTGCAAATTTAAAACTTTGGACATTGAAAATGGTTATTTATCTGAATGCATTTCAGAGGGGATTGTACAAAAGGGGCTAAGGGTACACAAATTTCCTAACAATGTTGTCCCTGGCAGTACATTCCACAAGGAACTAAAAGATATTTTTAACAGATGTGGGATTGATGTTTTAAAGTGTATGATAGTAGAAAATAAGACAATAAAAAAAGATTTGCTGAAAGAAATTGAAGCTGTAAATGTATTAAAATGATTTAATGCATACTGTTCCAACTTAAAGGGACAAGTACAACAATATTAGGGTGGAAATAGATAAGCACTGTGATGTTCTCATTGAACAGAAAATGAAGAAATTAGAAAGAGACATCACTGAATACAAAAATGGCACTGCGTATCCTAAACCTAAGGCTAGTGATAGGTTTTGGGAAAGAAAGAATGCTAATGGAAGGGAATGTTAATTATAGGGGTAAAGAATACCCTTCAGAATTAGATGATTTTAATGAATATCCCCCTTTAAGAAGATCTGAAAGGCTAAAAAATAGGGGTAATTATGAGATTCAACCATATTCAAATTTTCGGGGGAGAGGAACAAGAGGGAGGGGGAGGTACTGAACACTTTATGTACCAACCACCCCGACTTAGACATCAATAACATCATACAGGATGAAACTAACCCCTTTAGATTTACTAAAGATGATTTTAGCATTTACAATGTCAGTCATGTGGTCTTAAATAATGAACATTTTAACTTACTTAGTAAGGGAATTAAATGTATTCCCCTTAAAAAAGGTGATCTCACCAAAACCCTCCTTGACATTAAATTATTCACCAGGAAAAATAACTTGGAGACGATATGTAATTATGACAGGACTCAGGAATCAACAAAACTAGTAAGAAAAAGCATTTATAACCCCGCATTGCACCCACAAATAAAACATTTTGAAAATATGGTGGAAGGTGAAATTAGAAAGAACTTTAATAAGGTGAAATATAGGAGTAACCTGGGATTAACAAAGAAAAATATTTTGAAAGAGCTCAGGAATGATGTGAACTTAAGAGTTATGAAACCCGACAAGGGAGGGGGGATAGTTTTAATGGATTGGTTTAGTTAAGAGAGTAAGATGAATGATATTTTAAGGGACACTAATAGATACTTAAGTACCTCCAAGAATGAAATAAATATAGTATATAGATGTATTGATATATTACTTGAGGAGCTATTTATTGATGGGTTAATTGACCATAAAACCTACAAATTTTTAAAGGTTGACAAACCAAGGATACCTACAATTTTTGGGATTCCAAAAATTCACAAGAATGGGATGGATCCCCCCTATGACCTATTGTATCCGCTGAAGGTTCGAAAACTTTACCCCTTGCTAGGTATGTAGATTCAAAATTTAAAAAATTATGGGTAAAGAGAAATAATAGCTTAAGAGATTCCTGGGACTTACTAAGAAGTCTTAATCAGGACTTATTGAATGAGGATACTAAGTTTTTAACTATAGACATTGTAGACTTGTTTTCCTAATATACCTCATGAAGAAGGTTTAAAACTTTTAGAAGAAATTGTTTATGAAGACAATACCTTAAGCCAAAATGAATGTACTATAGTGATGCACTTAATTGATCTGGTGTTAAAATACAATTTAATTTTTTCTAGGGGAGAATATTTCCACCATGTCGAAGGCATAGCGATGGGGGCAGGCTGTGCCCCTACCTACACTAATCTGGTTTTAGCCAAGTGGGAAGAAAAATTGGTATTAGAATCATCCTACAAGCAGTGTTGGAGTTTATACAAAAGATTTCTGGACAATATATGTATTCTTTGGGTGGCACCGGTTGATCAAATTGAGTCTTTTATTGATTTTTTAAACAAGAGTACTAGTTTTTTGAAGTTCATCTTCATGCTGTCAGGTTAAGCTACAATACCTTGATATCGAGATTTACAAGGATAACAATACATTTACTTCAAAGGTATACAGAAAGAGTGCATATTCGAATTCCTTCTTGCACTTTAATAGTGCACACCCCTTTCATTATAAGAAAAATATAAAGGTCAATACATTAGAGGAAGTAGGATGACTTCTAAGGACAATGATTTTTTTGGTGAAATGTCAATTTTAAAATGAATGTTCAAGGCAAGGGGTTTACCCTGAATGGCTGTTAGAACAGGTTGAGAAGGAGGTCTTAAATGGAAGGAGTGAGAGATTCAAACCCATTCTGGGTATCACGTTAGCTGATGAAAACAAGGCTAAGGACATCTTGGATGAAAACTTTGGCAGAGCACTAGTTATTGAATTTAATGCCAGTGCCAAGGTAGTTAGAGAAATTGTGAAAATGGAGTGGAATAGATTTTCAGCATTCACAGACTTGGAAAAAGTGTCTGGGCAAAATCTGAAAGTAGTTTACAAAAATTCCTGTAGTTTGAAAAATCTTTTGGAATCAAATTTCCAAGAAGGATGTTCCAATAATAAAAAAAGAAAGGGAAGTTTTAAATGTGGGCATTGTTCGCAGTGTCCATATGTTATCAGTAAGGAAAGTATTTTTTTAGAGAGTACGAACATGGTCTTGGAAGGACAGGAATTTAGCAATTGTGATTCAAAAGGTCTAGTTTGCTAAGCATTGTGTGGAATATGTCATGCATTTTACGTGGGGAAAATGGAACGTAAATTGCGGAGGAGGATTTATGAACACATGTATGAGATTCAGATACAAAAAGAAACCAATGCTTTGTATAAACATAAACAAGAGTGTCCCAATGCTCAGTTTTTATTTTTTGTTATTGAAAGGGTCAGCATTGATGGAAAAGGAGGCCCATGGGAAGAGACAAGTGAGTACAGAGAACTCTGGTGGCAGGTCACATTGCAGGCTAGTAAACCACCTGGTCTCAATGAAAATATTTCATTAATTCCCTTGCTCAAACTTAGATCAGCGAAATTGTTACAAAATTAAATATGTGTAAGTTTTTAAGTTGCATCTTTTTACTAATTATTTATTTTTTAATCAGTTGTTTTTAATTAAACATATATATTTTTTATCGCTGGCACCTCGGCGTTCATGAAAATCTACTGCCAATCATTAGCGGACCGGAGTTCCACTGTTGCGACCCCTAACCGGGAAAAAGCCGAAAGACAACAACAACATATATATTTTTTATCCAAGTTTGGATGTTAATGTCTCTTAAATTAGGTAGTAAGGTACTTATTTATTCTTTCACTTGGTATGTTTTTTATTATTATTTCTATAACATTTCCTTGAAAAGTCACAAGTGGGAGCTAGACTATAATAAATCACAGAGTGTAGATTCTTCAGCATTTAGTAAGAGGTTTTAACTGATTCATTTAACATTGGTACATGAAGAATACATTTTTTAATGAATTTTTTATGTATTATATTTATTCATTTTTCTATGTCTTGGTTAGGGCTTAATAGAATGTGTTTTGTACTGTTTTTAAGAAAAGTTTTTTTTAATGAGATGATTAATTATTAAACTGACCACATATCTTAATTGGTGAAGATATTTACGCTGTTTGTAAAATCATCATCCCACATCTGAGGAAGTTGCTAAAATGAAAACGTATACTTGTCTTGACGTTCATGTTGTGTGGATACTTAATAAATTTGTTTGGAGTGGATTTCAGCCGTCTGCTGGGGCTTTATTGTGTCACCCTCTGAGTCACTTTTCCTTGTATATAGCAAATTTACATTACATTTAACACTCATAATTATTATTTTGCACCAGAATAGAGATAAAATTAGTAGAATTACCCGAGGATTGTAACTATATTGTTCACAGTCTAGCAGCTCTCAGTTTAAGTACAGGGACTAGGGCGATAAGATAAAACTTCCTGTATTTTCAAATTATTATTACAGCTTTGAATTTGAATTTGAAAATACAGGAAGACTTATCATTTCACTTAGATGAAAATAAACGTAAATATGCATATATTTTTAAACTTGTTGAAGTTTTGGATGCAAAAAACTGGAAAAGGAAAATGGGTAAACTAGAGAGGGATGCTAAAGACTATTCTGAGGGCATAGATTATGTACTAAGGCAACATTTTAACCCACTCAGTGGTAGAGGGAACACTAATAAGGATAGGTACAATACTGTAGAAAACAGGGAATTTGATAATAGGAACAATGATAGAGACACCCCTTTAGACAATGGTCCTATAAGTAGGTCAGAAAGAATTCGGAATCTGCCAGTACAAACTACGTATGCACAAGCCACCAAGATGGGACAGGGAAACCAGAGGGGGAAGCAGCAGTTTTACCCACAACCCCAGAGAACTTATTGGAACAGATAACAGAGAACTTACTTTTAAGGGAGGGGAACTTTAACTTGGACAATGAATTGCAAGTAGTAGGTCCCATTAATAAGATGGGGAATTTTCAAATTTACATTTATACCAATATTGAACTGAATGAGAGATTCTTTAGTTTGCTCCAAAAAGGTTTCAAATTCATTCCTAGCAAAAAAGAAAATATGGCTGAAGCATTACCTGATATACAAATGTTTGTCAGGAAAGTTAATTTGGATGTATTACTTGGTGGTATGACTCAGTCAGACAGTATGGACCAGTTGAAAAAGAAAAGTTCTTACAATCCTCCCTGTTACCTGAATTAAACAACTTTGAAATGGTGGTATGCAAAGAAATCAGATCATACTACAATAGTACAAAGGTGTATAACAAGGTAAACTTGACAAAAGATGAGAAGGAAGTTATGTCAGAAATTTGTAGTAATAAGGAGGTTCATATTGTGAAACCTGATAAGGGAGGGGAAGTAGTTATGATGCAGCAGTGGGAATATACAGCAAAAATGTTTGATTTGTTAAACACTGATGGTAGATACAACCAGGTATCTCAGAACCAAGTTAATATAGCCTACCACAGAACAGACATTATTCTAGAGGACACCTTGTTACAAGGGGCCATAACAAAACAGTTGTATGACTTTTTAAAGTATGTAAACCATACATTCCAAGCATTTTTAGAATACCCAAAGTTCATAAGAACTATATGACCCCCCCCCCCCAGACCCATTGTATCATCTGCTGGGTGAAAAATACAGCCTCTATAGCTATATACATTGACAAAAAGTTGAAACTTTTTATGATCTATACCCCCACATACTAAAAGATTCATAGGATTTTTTTGTACAAGATAGGACAAGTAGAATTTAACAATGACTTTTTGTTTATAGCCACAGGACAAGTAGAATTTAACAATGACTTTTTGTTTATAGCCATCAACCTCTTTTCAGTTATTCACCACAATAGAGGTCTGCAATGGTTTGAAGAGATGTTACTGGAGTTTGAATTTTTGCAACACTCAGATTTTAGAACTATCCTAGAGAGCATGGCATTGGTATTAAAAAAACAATTTCATATATTTCCAGGATGAGTTATACCATCAAATGGATGGGGTTGCTATGAGTGTGGCATGCAGACCCATATTTGCAAATATTGTCCTACTATACTGGGAAAAACATTTTATTTTTGAGTCACAGTACAAAGATTACATCAGGATTTACTTCAGATTTTTAGACAATATTTTTATTTTGTGGAAAGGGTCCCCACAAAATATAGAAGGTTTCACAGAATACATAAATAACACCACAGAATTTTTGAAGTTCACACATGAAACCAGAGAAATTGAAGTACATTATTTAGATGTGACCATTATGGACAATATTAATGGGAAATATATTTCAAAACTATATAGAAAGGAATGTTTCTCAATCTCATATCTTTATTATGAAAGTAGCAATCCTTACAAACAAAAGAAAAATATTGTGAAAGGACAACTGATACGGGCAGCCCATATAACTTCTAATAAATATAACTTGGTAAAAGAACTGGATTATATTGGGGAATCTATTGTGAGAGGGGATACCCTGACATTATGGTTAAAACTATCAAAGACGTTCTAAGGGGATGGGGAAATAAATATATACCCCTATTAAACTATGAAAGTAACAACAAAAACAAGGACCAAGGATCAGTTAAAAGTGACACAGATGGTATATATTTAGTGTTGACATACAACCAAGATACTAAGGGGATTCAAAACATTGTGACAAAAAAACTGGATGTTTTCTATTATGCCCAACAAACTCAGGGTATTTTCTAGACCACTGAAGTTTGGGTTCAGGAGAAACTCCAATCTAAAGGATATTTTTGAAAGGGGAAATACAAAACCTGTGGGCACAATATCAGGAACCTATAAATGTGGTATGTGTGCTCAATGCTCATTTATGTACAACCAAAACACACTTACATTGGATTCCCCAAAAGTCACTTTTCACCCACAGGGGCATTTCAACTGTCATAGCAAAGGTGTGATTTATTTAGCCCATTGTAAGTTATGGGGTACCTACTACATGGGGATGACCGAACGTACATTCAGGCAGAGGGCGTACAAGCATACATATGATATAAACCAGAAAAAGGACACCAGTGCCCTTTATATACACTGTCTGCAGTGTCCCCAAGCAGACTATAAGTTTTGGGTTATAGAGAAAGTTACTCAACAAGAAAGGGGAGTTGACTGAGAAGCTAAGCTAGAATTTAGAGAACTTATTTGGCAATTACAACTTGATGCCTGTGTCCCCCTGGATTGAATGACCACTTTTCACTAGCCCCAGCTCATACGTTAAGAGCAAACAGATACTAACATTAATATAGAACAACATCCAGTTTCTTAAGTTTTTTAAGTGTTTTCTAAGTTTTTTATACATATGTATATGTGTATATATGTAAAATATTATAACATGAAAATTTTTAATTTTTAAACATATTTTGAAGTAGGTGTTGTCTTTTTAATAATTTAGTATGTTTTTTATGTAACAGCCAATCAGAGAGATGCTGGATTTATTTAAATGGATTTAAATTCAATGTCAAGTGATTCTGAAGAAGTTTCTTGTGTGTTAAAAATGAAAGCGTTAAATCCTTAAGCTTGTATATTTTATTGGATATTAAACTGTTGAATTTGATCGACTGGGAGTCCTTTATTGTTACTGGAGCAGCAACTGAAATGAATATTTGGTTACTGATGTCTTTACATTTCAGTATTTCACTTGAATTCTTGGTGATTTTTATTACAATAAACCTTGCCAAAGTGAAGCTGTCTTCTGTATATACTCTGGAATTCAACTGGATAATACAACTCAAGTGGTGTTGACTACCTCTTCATCGCATTATATCATTGAGAAATCAAGTGTGGGACATACTCTCTCTTCCATTCCCTTCAGCAAAACTAGTGTTACAAGCTCTTGAGTCAATGTCAGCTGCCATTCTTCTAGTTCCAGTAGCCAAATTCTTTATGAGAATTCTTCAATGGACACTGGTGATTCAGTGGTAATCAGCCTCTATCCTTTCCCATAAAACTTACTCCCATTTGCAAACGTCATGTTCACTGGTGGACCCAGTCAGATGATCTCTTTCTGGGAAGACAGTTCTCTCCCCCCCCCCTCTATTGCCACAGTGATTACTGATGCTTCCCAACTGGGGGGGGGGGGCATTCCTTGGGAAAGATGGTCCAAGTCACATTGTCCTTCTTGGAGACCAAGTTGCATATCAGTGTCTTAGAGATGAGAACATTCCTTCTAACACTGCAAACCTTTCAGGATGTTCTCCATCTAGGAACTACTGCAATCCATATGGAAAACATGTCAGTAGTCTGGTACATCAACAAGGAGGAACCCATTCCTATCCATTGTGCAGAGAGGCCATGAGGGTCTGGGAATGGGCAATCTCTTCAGATCACTTTGTTATTGTGACACACATACCAGGGAAAACCAGCACACTAGTAGAGAGACTCAGCCAGTCCTGACTCCCCATGAATGATCCCTCAATCAGACAGTAGTGAGGATGATTATCAGCTGCTGGGGCCAACCTTGCTGTGACCTATTTGTCTCGTCCCTCAACAAGTGCAGCATGTATTTCTCTCTGATTCCCCATGCAGGGGAGTCACCAAGGGATGCTCTGATTCATGACTGGCCCCGGGTCTCCTCTATGATTATCTCCCTCTCCCAATCATTCCAAAGTTCCTACAGAAAGCAAGAAGACTTAAGAGCTCAGTCATCCTCATTGCCCCCTTCTGGCCTCAACAAGTGTGTTTCCCATTTCTATGGTAACACTTGAAATATCCTGCATGGATACTGGAACCCATTCAGGACATCTTATCTCATCCATCAGGAATTCAACATCCCAATCTGCATGCCCTCAAAGTGACACATGGTTTCTCCACTTCCAGTGATTGTAAGACGGTCCAGGCTTGCTTCCCCAGTTTGTGATATTTTCTTGACCTCCCAGAAGGCCTCCACCAAGAAAGTCTACAGAAGTAAATAGAAAAGCTTTTCCATATGGGCTTCCAAGAAGAATATTGATCCCTTTTCAGCACTTACCTCTGTGATGGCAGGAGGTACTGAAAGCCATGCCAGGAGAAGTAGGGCAATGGATGTATAACTTGTGCCACCACAGCTGGAATTTTGTAAATAATTATATGTCATTTGTATATCAAATTGATTTGTACAGATGCTTGTGCTGAAAATGTATTTGTGAGGTTTTCTTGTGTTAAAATGCATCAACAATGCACCCTGCTGGAATGAAAAGAAATGTACATGTATTATAACAAAATTAAATGTATATGTTTCAACAGAGGATACCGGGACAGCAAAGGTTAACCAGCAAGCTTACTTTAAGAAAAATAACAGAAATGTAAATAAGGTATTAAACAATTAAAATGGCACCTCACTAGGACTGGAAATGGTGGATCTGGAAGAAGCCTTTGTTCATTAGCCTAGTAAAAAGAGGGCAAGCCCCAGGCACTGCCATAAACATGTATATGTGTATTGTAGCCATCTATGCTAAATTCCTGTCTCCACTTCAAAGAGGGATACTGTGAGAACCTACAGTCCAGTGACCAGATGAGGTCATTCTGCAAACCATCATGGATATTTTATCTTACAGGGAGTAATCTCGGAGTATGGAGTATTTTGTTTTGGGGAACCTGACTAGAAAGACTGCTTGTGTATTTCATTGTGCCTTGCTCTATCAAGTAAGTTATTAGAGAATAGTCATTCTCCTAGATTCAGTCAGGAATATAGTGAAGCTTAGTTTAGAGACTGTTTTTCTTTATTTCTATGAGTCTGTTCATCAATGTTGTTTTCCATATTTCCTGTGATTTGAACTCTGTGGTTTACTGTAAATATATATTTAATATTTTCTTGTTCTTTCATTATTAAATATTTAAGCTTTTCATTGTATCTTGTCTTTTTCAGAAAATATTTAAGCTTTGAGAGTATTTGCACATATTTTTTGGTGGTAACTCTGGCCACTCGTGAAAGCTTTGCTGTTTGGTCAATGTTACAATTTGTATAGTAATTTCACTCAGCATAATTGGGTACCCTTTAAGAGCCTTATAGTAACTGACTGTTAGCAGTGAATCTACCTTATAATCTGGGCAAAGTGGGTAGAGCAGGTAATCTGTGCCAGCCTTTCCCAGGTATGTGTGTGTGAAAATTAAATCTCAAAGATTGTGTGCCAGCTACTTGGGGCAGGGACACAAAGCACTGCTTTCACAGTGCCAGCAGGGAGACTTATTGGGGACCTGGGGAGAGACTGACATAGACACCCAGACCCTGGGCCAAGTGTGTGCCCTGTGTACTCTTAAGAAAAATTGTGCTTGATGCAGAGAGGTCTGCATCTGGAGAGACTTAGTGTATCCATTTGTACTCCAAGTGCACATCCCTCTCCCAGGTCAGTGGTAAGGATTCAGGATCCTTGATTACTGGCCCAGTATGGGGAAGTCACATATTTGTGAGAAGTGGTGGGTGGGATATTAAATTGAAGTCCTGTTGCCTGCAAGCAGTTGTCACTAAAAAAGGTGTAATCTCAACCAGCCAGAGTAGACAGGAGTTTCATATCACAGTAGTTTTATTTATTTAATTTTTGTTAGCTTAGTTAGTCAGGAACAGCAGGCAAGGATGTAAATAGAGGATTATGGCAAGTTGACAAGGAACCAGTTGGTTGAGATGTGCCAAGTCAAAGGTCTGCTGCATGCCAGCCTGACTAAAGGGGAGATAATTGCAGCCTTAATCACAGCTACAGCACAAACCAGCAATCAGGGAGACAACCAATCTAGCACTGGGGATGAACAGCTCTGAGAAACAGGGCAGTTCAACTTTTCCCCAGAGGACTTAAAAATCTGTCTGGAGTTAAAGAGACTTGAACCCAATGCCAAATGTTTGGAACTAGAGTCAGAGAGACTGCAGCATTTGGAGGCTGAAGAAAATGAGAAACTGCAGTGTTTGGAGGCCAAAGAAAATAAGAGTCTGTAACATTTGGAGGCCAAAGAAGAAAAGGATAAGCACCATCAACATGAGAGGAAGATTCTGACTCTTCCCCAGCATCATGGAGATAATGGGGAAGGGAATAACTGAACCCCAGAAGCAATAAAGGTCAGTACATTTCTGTCACAATGTACAGAGGGTGATCATTTTGATAGTTTTATTCATATATTTGAAATGGTATGTAAACAGTATAATGTTGAACAAGGGCTCAGGGTATAGTTCCTGACCCCCTTACTCCATGGTAAAGCTGCAACTGCTGTTTCTAAATTGTCTAATACTGATTGCTTAAACTATGCTACAGTTAAAAATGTTTATTGGAATGTTTTAACACCTGACACTTACAGAAAAAAAGTTTTGTGAGTCTAGACACAAGGCAGATGAAAGTGCATGTTATTACATTGCTGAGTTAAGCACTTATATTCATAGGTGGGTGAGTGGGTGTCAGGTCACCACTTTTCAAGGGCTGGCAGACCTTTTGGTGAGGGAACAAGCCCTTAGCACTTTGCCTAAGGACATGAGAAACTGTTTGGCAGACAGGGAACGCAACTCTGCAGATAAGCTAGGGAAAAAAGGGTATCTCTACTTAGCCCACAGGGCATCACTGCACAGGAAAGGGATACCCAGTGCTGTATATGGATATAAGGGAATCCATGGTGGGCAGCCTAAACTGCCCCAACAGACTCTGTCAGTAAAACGGGAAGCCATTAGTTCAGGTACATGGCCAGGATCAAAGGCTAAATGTTTTAAATGTAACCAGTGGAGCCATGAAGCATATAGATGCCCACAGAGGCAAGATGGGGAGCCAGAATGCAAGTGGTAAGTTGTCTGGAGACAACAGGGGTATCAAACTACCACCACAATTTGTATCCTATCTTGGTTGATGGAAAATAGGCCACTGTCAAGAGAAAGACAGCCTCTGATACAACCATTGTGAAGCCTGCAGTGGTTAAACAGGAGCAGTACTTGCTTGGGCAGTCCACTCTATTCAGAGCTTTAGGAGGGATCCCATTCCAAATGCCTTTGGTCAGGGTTCATCTTGACTGGGAGGATGGAAAAGGAAGCAAGCAAGTAGGCGTGTTTGAGGATATCCCTGCAGATATCTTGATATGGAATGATTTTGATAATACAGTACCTTGTGTGCATGCAGTGACACACAGTCAGGCTTAGAGACAGGCATGTGGATCTGGTAGCCTGGGGGTGACCCAGACAGACTGCATCCCTAAAGCCAGGACTGGTGATGTGGCTAATTCAGGGAGGAAGCTACCCTGTAGCAGTGAACTTGAAGATGAGTCATGACTGCTGGTAGGTACTGATGTTCCCTTGGACAGGGTGATGGCAGAGGTGAGAGGTATTCCCCAGCCCGAAAAGTGAGGCACTACTATCAGAAGATACTTTACTTCCTGGGGAAGGGGAGCTGGGAAAAGTCAAAAAGAGAGTTGAGACAGGTTCAGCTCTCAGACCCTACATTACAAGGCTTGAGGGAGGTGCCTGATTCCGAGGAAAAGGGGAGTCTGTATATTGAAACAAAGGGTTACTGTATAGAGAGTGGATCCCTGAGGGAGGGCTAAAAGGTGAGGTAATACAGAAATTGGTAGTGGTCAGAGCCTACCATCTGGCATTCTAGCCATAGCCCATGGCATTCTTTTTGCAGGTTATATGGGCATAAATCATACCAAGAGATGTATTATGCAGAACTTCTATTGGCCTGGGATTGCCAGGGATGTAACCAGGTACTGCCAGACCTGTGAGTAGTGCCATAAAGTAGGCAAGATAGGAGACAAGGTCAAAGCTCCTTTGATGCCTTTGCCTGTGATTCAGGAGCCATTTCAGAGGGGAGCTATGGATATTGTGGAGCCTCTGAGTACCCCAAGCTCCACAGGGAAGAAGTATATCCTAGGTTCATAGGTGTGTACTAGGCTAATAGCCCTGGGACCTTTGCGAGCCTAGCCATAGGATTACCCTGGCATAGTGCCACCCGACCTTAGTTCCCAGTGCCTATGTCAAGTAAAGCTACTGGTGTTATCCCCAGGGTGAATTTTCTGTTTCCCAATTATGCTACTAGATACCCTGAGGCAGTAGCTCTAGCCTCCATTGAGGCAGAGAAGGTAGCAAATGCTTTGCTAGACATATTCAGTAGGGTAGGTTTCCCAAGGGAAATACTGACTGACAGAGGTGCCAATTTTATGTCAGACCTGCTGGCTTGTTTGTGGGAGTGCTGTGGGGCGAAGCACCTAAAGACAACCCCCTACCATCCCCAGACTAATGGTCTTGTGGAGAGATTAAACTCTACACTAAAGAACATGCTACAGTCATTTGCAGCTAGTTTTACAGAGAATGGGACAGATATTTGCCCCATCAGTTGTTTTCTTAGAGAGAGAGAGAGAGAGAGAGAGACCCCAAGAATCCATAGGTTTTTCACCCTCTGAGTTGCTGTATGGGCATAGGGTGAGGGGACCTTTAGATTTGATTCATGTTGAGTGAGATGGAGTGTGAATCCCACAAGGAGTCTGATGTGGCATAGGTCCTAAACCACAGGACAAGGCTTAGGGAGTTCATGGGCTTGGCCCAGGAGAACCTGGCAGGAGCCCAACAGCAGAAAAAGGTCTGGTATGACAGGAATGCTCAAGCAACAGAGTATGCCGTGGGACAGCAGGTTATGGTATTCATTCCTGTCAGACACAATAAGCTGCAGGCAGGTTAGGAGGGACTCTTCAAAATGGTAAGGAAGGTCAGTGATGTTAACTACATGGTAAAACTGTTAGGCAGGAGGCAGGGACACAAATTGTACTATGGTAACATGATAAAGCCTTACCATGATATGGAGGCCCTTGTGCTGAATATTTGCAGTGAATGGCAAGAGGAGTCTGAGGGGGGGATATGGTGACTCATTTCCTCAGCGAGGCACAAACTAATACCTCAGTGGAAGGGGTAGCAATGTCCCAGCAGCTATCCCTTACCCAAGTTTGAGAAATTTGAGCAGTGTTACAGGAGTTTGGGAACATGTTCACTGAGAAACCAGGGTGCACCCACCTGATGCAACCTGGTGCAGCACCATGTGGATACAGCCCCCCCCCTCAGTAGGCCTCCTTACATGGTTCCTGAGTGAGTCAGACAGAATCTGAGGGAGGAGATACAGGAGATGTTGGAACTGGGAGTAGGCCAGGAGTACCTGGACTTCTCCAGTGGTGCTAGTAACAAAGAAGGATGGGAGCACCAGGTTCCGTGTAGACTACAGGAAACTAAATAGTCACACAGAGTCAGATGCTTACCCCATGCCTAGGACAGATAAAGCTTTAGAGAAGCTTGGTGGGCTAAGTATCTGACCACTTCTGATCTGACCAAGGGCTACTGGCAGGTGTCCCTGACTCCCAATGCTAGAGACAGGTCAGTCTTTGTGACTCCTTTCAGCTTGTATGAGTTTGTGAAGATGCCCTTTGGAATGTAAATATGCCTCAGTGACTTTCCAGAGGCTGGTAGATCATATCTTAGCAGGAGCAAGAGATTATGCCCTTGTTTACTTGGATAATATTACTATCTACAGCCATTCCTTGCAAGAGCACCTTCAGCATGTCAGGGGAGGGGCTGAGCAGACTGCAAAAGGCAGGGGTGACCATTAAAACCCAGTAAGTTTCATGTGGGTATGGCAGAGGTCTCCTACCTGGTACATAGACTGGGGAGTGGTAAGATCAGGCAGGCCATAACCTGCCAAAGTGAATGCCATTCACTCATGGCTTGTCCCTGTTACCAAAAAGCAGGTGAGGGCATTCTTAGGGACAGTGGAGTACTATAGAAAGTTTGTCCTCACAGACCTAACAAGGAAAAACAGGCCAGAAAAGGTAGTGTGAACCCCAGCATGTGACCAGGCATTCCAGAAGCTTAAAGGAGCTTTGGTAGGACCCCATGTGTTAGCCAGTCCAGATTACAGCAAATAATTTGTTGTGCTGGTGGATGCTTCAAATCATGAGGTGGGGGCTGTACTTAACCAGGTTTCCTCAGAAGGGGAAGAGCACCCAGTGGTATATCTCAGCCATATACTTCAACCCAGGGAGTAATGTTATGCAGCTGTAGAAAAAGAATGTCTAGCCATAATATGGGCACTGCTGAAACTTCAGCCTTATCTGTGTGGAAGAAAATTCACTGTACTTACAGACCACAATCCTTTAACACAGCTACATAGAGCCAGCCAGCAAAATGCCAAGTTATTAAGGTTGAGCTTAGGATTGCAGGCATATGACATAACAGTACACCACTGTAGTGGGGTCAGCAGTGCCAGTGCAGATGGGTTCTCAAGACAGGGAATGGGGTAACATATTCCCAGATAGGCTTATTTCTCTCAAGCCATGTTTCTCAAGGGTCACTTGGAAAACTAGTTTGAGTCTTCAAAGGGGAGAGAGGTATGATGACAGGAAGTACTACCAACCATGCCAGGAAACATAGAGCAGTGGATACATGACGTGTGCCAGCACAGCTAGCTGGCATTTTGTAAATAAGGTTTCTTGTGTTAAAATATATCAACAATGCACTATGCTGTAATAAAATAAATGTACATGTATTTTAACTGAATTAAATGTATATGTTTTAATACAGGATACTGGGACAGCAGAGGTTAAGCAGCTAGCTTACATTAAGAAAAATAAGAGAAATGTAAATGAACTGTTAAACCATTAAAAGAGCATCCCACAGTGCTGAATAGAAATGGAGATGCTGGGTCTGGAAGAAGCCTTTGTTCATTAGCCCAGTAAAAAAAGGGGAAGCCCTAGGCACTGTCATAAACATTTAGATGTGTATTGTAGCCATCTATGCTAAATTCCTGTCTGAACTTCAAAGGGGGATACTGTGAGAACCTATAGTCAGGTGACCAGATGAGGTCATTTTGCAAGCCATCTTGGATATTATATTTTACAGGGAGTAATCTCGGAATATGGAGTATTCAGCTGTGGGGAACCCGATTAGAAAGACTGCTCACATATTTCATTATGCCTTGCTCTATCGTGTAAGTTATTAGGGAATAGTAATTCTCCTAGATTCAGTCAGGAATATAGTGAAGCTTAGTTTACAGATTGATGGACAGACTCGTACAAATAAAGAAAAGCAAAGTTATATTCAATATTTCCTGTGTTTGAACTCTGTGGTTTACTGTAAATATATATTTAGTATTTTCTTGCTCTTTTATTTATTAAATATATTTAAACTTTTCATTGTGGCTGGTCTTTTTAGAAAATATTTATGCTTTGAGAGTATTTGCACATTTATTTGGTGATGACTCTGGCCACTCCTGAAAGCCTTGCTGTTTGGTCAACATTACTATTTGTATTAATATTAACTTCACTCAGCATAACTGGGTACCCTTTTCAGAGCCTTATAGTAACTGACTGATGGCAGTGAATCTACTTTACCTGCTCTACCAACTTTGCCCTGACTATAACCTGTGCCAGCTTTTACCAGGCGTGTGTCAGCTACTTGGGACAGGAATACAAAGCACTGGTTTCCCAGTGCCAGTGGGGAGCCTTATTGGGGATTTGGAGAGAGAAAGAGAGAGACAACCAGACCCCCAGTTGAGTATGTGCCCTGTATGCTCTTAAGGAAAATTGTGCTTGATGCAGAGAAGTCTGCATCTGGAAAGACTGAGTTTATCCATTTGTATTCTAACTGCACGTCCCTCTCCAGTGTCAGTGCTGAGGATTCAGGCTCCTTGATTACTGGCCCATCGTGGGGACATCACAACTTTGGCTATTATTTTTCTTACTAATCTTTTCAAGGAAGGGCCTAGTTTTTCTACTATAAAACTTCAGTCGGCAGCCATATCTAACTTCCATGCTGGTAACGAATCATTTTCTCTGACATCTTCAAAAACTATGTAAAGCTTTCATGAAGGGGATTTTCCTTCTTAGTCCTCCAGTAAAGGATCCCACTCCTCCTTGGGATCTGACAGTGGTCCTTCAAGGTTTAACTCAAAAACTCTGTGTGTTGCCCTGTAATTACTTATAGTTTTGTAAAAAGAAAAAAACATCTTGCTTGATGCTCTCAGTATATACACCAAGAAGGCGGTTTTCTGTTTCCTATTATGGATCTGCCTGGGTAAACTAAATTCAGTTAATTGCAGTCATGTGTGCTACTTTCTAAGATCAAATACAGAAAGTCGATGGGGCTACTGGGAGCCAGGTGTCCAGATAGAGGAACATGAACTCCTTTTCCTACACATTTTTATTTGCTCCTCTAGTTAACTGGCTCAATGGCTCTCTCAGCTTTACCCAGCTGGCCCATTCATTCACTGAAAGTGACAGCCAGGCATCCCAAGGCTAGGCAAGACTCTTACAAATTATTGTTTCTGCTGTCCAGACAGCCTAAGCAGCCCATTCATTTCCCTGTCTGGTGAGACCCAAGTGGTAGGTAGTGAGCCAATTAGGTTGACTACAGCAGCCTATTTTCTGCATTGAAGCTCCTACCTACCTGGAGCAACTCTCTGCCAAGTGCTTCCTGTTGTACAAAGTATAATCATTTTCCCCAACCACTGAGTTTGCAAAGAGGCAGCATGTATTTAGCAAGCCTGTGCTTTGCACATGCAACACACTGTGTTCTCTGTGTCACTCAAGCAGCAAGCCAATCTCCTCCTTTCCCCAGGCTGTGTAAATCTGCACTGGACACTCACTCATGTCCTACCCAACCTGGCAATTCCAGTGAGTAAGGTAAGTGAATTCAGGTCACTTGGGTCATAGGACATTATTTCTCTATCCCCTTGAGCCAGAGTTATCCCTAAAATGTCTAGTTATTATGGCAAGCAGCCTGGTCAATAATAAGGTTGCTGTGGAATGTTAAATTGTAGCATAATGTATTCAAAGTGGGTCTCAAACAGACAAACTTCCTACACTGAAACAGTGACGTGACACAAGATGACCATTATGTACAGTGACATCATAGGTATCACCCCTAGGAGGATCACTAACCAGAAACAGATATGCACGTTGATGATGTGAAGAGGTCTACAAGGGGAGAGAGTCCTTCCATCTTCTTTTGGAACAGGAGGAGGTGGAAGCAGAAGCATTGGCTTATTCTGAAAGAGTTGAGCTCTATGACTCCTTTGTGATGCATTGTCTGGTTCTGCCCCAAGAGTTCTCTCAAGACAATTTGGTCTCTTAGCCCAGCCATTTCTGTAGAAGATCTTAAAACCTCAAAAACATGGCCAATAATGCCCACATCCAAAACTTACTGGTCTTTGGTGATGGTTCTCTATAATGTAGTATACTACGCAAACTGTCTTCCCCACAGGAGGCTCTAGCAAATAGTCAGGACCGAGACTGCTGGGTCAGCTGACATCTTATTTGCTGACATAACCAGCATCAAAGACTGCAAGACCAAACAATGCTTTTTAGGGCCTTCAAAAAGTATATATTTTTTAGGACTGGCCAAGTGTAGGAAAAAAAAAAACAAAGATGAATGGGGGGCAAAGGGGGCTCACTAAAGTCCTATACAGTTCAGAGTGCTCACTTCTTTTTCAAAAGATCATCTATCAGGTCCTATAAAAATAACAAAATAAAAAGTCTCCCCCTTGCAAGGACATACTAGATGGACTGCTTGACTGCTGCAAGGCAGTCTGAAGCCATGCCATCACAGGAAGGCATATGCCAATGCATTAGCTCAAATTTATACTGTGTTACATGGAAACCCTCTGTGGGCATGGAAACAGATCTGGCAATCTGGAAAGCATTGGGGGAGAAGACTCAAATGCCCACTCTGCTTATGGTTTTAGACTCTTTGGAGGCAAAATGTCTATGGCTCCTACTCTGGAGTAAGATCACAAATGAACATCCACAAGGATAATTGGAGGGGATCTTGCTTTAGTGATCTAACAGCTTACACAGAGCATTCACTTTCTTACAAGCTGCACAAGCATATCCTTCAGGTTTTCAAACCACACATGACTTGCTTCACAAAGTGGATTACCCATGGCTTATCCTCCTTCCTACAGGTCAGTACACAGAGAATTTTATAAATCTATGGGTTTTTCAAAGGACAGGATTACCTGGAGGAGATGCTGAGTAGGAAACCGTCATAGCCTTAGACATTTAAAGAGATAATGGATTCATGTCCTCCTTCACAGGAAGCTGAGGAGGAATTTCCCTGAGCTACCAGCTCCAACAGGGCTAAGCTCATGCACACCTAAAGTACATGGGGATGTATGAGTAACATATGGATATCAGATGTCAGGTGACAAAGATTGAGTGCTCATAAAAGCACCAGCTAATAATGATGTGGGACATAAAAATGTTGCACAAGGCTTGGTGCTGGCATCAGGTTACATTCCCCAACTGAGAGAGGAATATATTTTTCAGCTAGGTCCTGACATTTTAAGCTACTCTGGAGACCCCTGGAAATTTCACTTCAAACTATTTCCATTTTTCTTTAATGAAAGGAAGAGATTATGGCACTATTCTGAATATCTGACTACTCCAGGCTTCTACCCATCATGCCTCTACATAAGACTTGAGGCCATTCATTCCCCCATACCAGTTACCCTCAGTATGGAGATGAAAGTTACCCAAAGGGGATACCATCCAAACAGACATGAGGATGCTTTGTGCCTCCATCTGTGCCCTATTCTCATGTCATGGAGGTGGGCAACTTTCACCCCAGCCTGATAAGTCTAGCTTATCCCCCCGAGCAGGATCCATTGGCATCCAATGCTTCTAGCCACAACTTTAGCTAAGAAGCCATGTCCTATCACAGCAAGGTGTATCTAGCATCCCCCACAAGACTGGGACCCAAAGGCATGCATTTATATAGACCTAGCTGGCAGATACTCCCTCTAATCACAGTGCACATCATCCTTGGGCTCAAGCTATGTAGGGATTTACCTCAACCCTAACCCCACCCCTTGATGTTGATGTAGGCACTATATCATTGCAAGACCACATTGCCACAGAAGTTTACATTCTCCTACTCACACACATACATTCTGGAGAAAGTGTGTACTTATACTGGATCACTGGCTGAGCAGAAACTACTGCATCATACCCCCAGAATGGTTAAGCTGATATTGCTACTCCCCCTTATCCCCATCTCAGCTCTTTTAGCTCCCAATGTCCTACTGAAAATATTGTCATCTGAGCTACAGTGAGGGCTTTATTCCTCTAGAGCCCTGTGCCCCTGCCCTCACTTTTGCTGAGCAGCAATAGGCTGTTCTACTAAGTGCCACAATTAAAACAGGGATTTGTTCAATGAAGCTAATTTTATCTAGATGATTTATTTGCTGTAATGTATGCAAATCATGAAGACTCACCCAAATTAACTTGAACTTGTTTCACTGTAGTAGGGCATCCTCCATAACTATGAAGGTTACAGCCATCCCACAGGCTGCTGTTCAGGCAGACATTAAGGCTGCTCATGTCTTCAACATCTTGGCTATGACAGCCATTTATGATATCCCTACCCCCACCCCCAGTATAGGTAAATGAGTGAATAGTGCAACACCATGACTAACACTGCCTTTCTTTTATGGATCTATCCTTCTGCACACCCAGTATAAAAGCTACCACCCATCAATGGCTTGGTGAGTCTAAAGCCCTTCCTCAGGCTATATTTTGCATCCTAATCCCTCATCTGAGGAGATGGTGCATTCTGTGGCTAGATGGGGCTATTGTTTGGGCTATTGTTTCTCTCTGTCAGCTCATTCAGATAATTGAGCCACAAAGTGAACACAGGGCCACAGTAAGGAAATTATCCCACTGCACCATCAGAGCTGGTTACAGTCAAATCAATTTTCTAGTTAGCACCTGACTGCATTGTGAAAGCCAGTTTTGTAAAGAAACAACTGGGTACATTTTGTTATACTTCTATTTCATGAAGCCTAACTTGGGCCAAACCCTCCATTTTTTAACAAGGTAAGAACAATCTATTTTGTTTATCTGTCTTGGTAGAATATTTATTGTACTACCAAGATGTGATGTCTATGGTATTTATCTACATGGGCTTAGCTAGTTCTATGTGACTTATACAATTCTCTATACTTGGTGCATTAACTTTCTAGCTGACTAACTGTCCCATTAACTATATTAATTTCTCTTATGTTACATTACTGCACTTAATCTATTTTTTTCTATGCTGCACTTAAGACTGCTATGGCTATAACACTACATATTGTACTCTACTGTGTGTTAATCTTGCTTTACTTGCAGAATCTAGGTGAACATTATGACCACATTAGTATCCTGCACTGTGTACAACGTATTGTGTGTTTCCATTACTATACTGTATTATTTTCTAAGCCTACTTCATTGTATAACCATGCCTCCATTATTTTATAAACCTATCTTTATTGGAGCATCTGAGCCAACACTGCAATCCTTATTCATATTACTTCCTTGTCTGTATCATTCTTATTTTGCATTCTAGTTCATCTGTTTTCAAGCCTGCTTGTTTGTAACATTCATAGCGAAAAAAATAAGGCAACGGAGTCACAAGGCCATTTTTGCCTTGTCAGTACTCTTCCTCATGTCATACCCCCTTTTCAAGAGCAGCAAAGCAGGTCAGTCCCAGAGTAAACATGGGGATTCCATGTGATCATCCAGGTTTAATTTGGAGGATGCTAGGAAGGCATGTTTAAAAAAAAAACCCTCTGGTGTATTTTATTTACATCGGTACAGATTTACGTCAGTGATTCTGGTATTTCTGGAGCTCTTCAACTTGCAAATATACAGAAGAAGAAGAATAGGACCATTAATGGTGCAAAGCTCAAGGCATAGATACCCTGTAACAGCCTATAAGGAACAGAGTAAAGGGATAGTGCTTCAGGCCTTTCTTGGTAACTCAGGGACTTATACCAACAATCCTCGTGTACAGGAACCTCTGGGGCCTTTCATTTGATTAATATGTCTAGAGAGGCACTGCACTCAGTAACTGGTCTAATTAGGGCTGCATATCGAGTGTTCCTTCTGACCTGGATGATATGCCTCTATATAGGACTTGTGCTTTGTACAGGAGTTTTTGACTACATGGTGTTTGGAGAGGGAAATAACAGTATAGATTCTAAGCCTAACTACATTATTGTTTTGGACTGTGGTACTGTATGTTAAGAGAGAGTTGTTTACCAAATGGGATAATGCTACACTTTTTTGCTTTTAATTTTATCCCTTTCTCCATACATCAGTTATTTCTGATGGTAGTTCCTGTTGTAATGAATGGATATTAGAGGGGAAATTTAACAATACCCAGTTTGCAGTCATCTGCAGACTTTGTTAACCAAAGGTCCTGATTCACAACTTGACAATCAGAAATGTAGATGCCATAAAAGAGGTCTCAGTACTGAGCCCTAGGCACACCACTAGTAACAGTCACAATTTGATGAGTTGTCTACCACTTTCGCTATGTCAGTTGGCTATCATGCCTGCATTACTGAGTCACTCTGCTATACAATATTGTGTATTTTAAGCCAACCATATTCTGATCTGCATTTATAGACCTCATTGTGTTTTCCTAAGCCTGCCCACTTGTTTGTGACACCTGAGTCAGCAATGTTGATCTCCTCTGGTATACAATGCTGTGTGTTTAAGCCTACCTAACTAGTGACATCAAGCAAGCATTGTGATTTATCCAATACTATGCTGTGTTGTCTAACCTGCACTAACTGACTTCCTTGCTTGATTTGTCCAAACTGCTCTTTATAGGCCTTTCTTATATGTTGTCTTTTCTAGCACAATCTTCATCTTGCATTACACTAGTAGAGTAGTGTCATAAATGTGTCTTGCATAACAGAACACTATGCATCATAGACTGTATGCCTCAGATCTGTATCACTGGACCACAATCTGCCATCACTTTGCTGCCAGCCTGATACGCAGGAACACTGTGGCAGTGTAGCAACTGCCTTATGCTTACATAGAATGCCTTGTTGTTACCAAGCACAGAACCCACCTGCAAGAGGTGCAAATACATAACATATAGGCTAACCTCACACAAACTACTCCTGTCAGCATACCACTCAGGTGTCCAGTTTTTTACCTCATATTTTTGGTCTCTTCCTCATAAAATCTGCAATTTTCTGACAAATAACTGAGGATAGGAGACACTAAATAGTGATACACATTTGAGTTTTAGGCTTTATATCCTTCAAAAATGCATGCTAACAAAATCTGTTATTCTAGCTACTTTCTAAGTTTATAAGAGCAATATTTAAAATATGTTCAAATTTGTGGGCCTTTGTCCCCCCCCCCATTACTTTAGGCTTTGTTCAACTTTCTTGCCTAAGCAGTTGAGAGATATGCCTGACAGAACACAGCATACTTTCACCTCATTGCAAGACAGCTTTAAAACTGAGCTTACATACGGTCAAGTACTCAAGAAATCCCTTTCTAAGCCTTATAGGCAGCCCACTAGTAAATCTAGACTTCAGCCAGAAGCCTGCACATTACCCACAATACATACAAATGCACCAACTGTTATCAGTGCTGCTTGTCTAAGCTCTTCAGGCTCTCACTGCATGTTAAAAATCCATGACAATGTCACACAATTATTAGTGACTCGATATACATCTGCAAACACGTCTCTGGATCTGCAGGCTTAAGCCCTTAAGGCTACCATAGCACACTGCCACCCATAATAATACCTTAAGGTGGCTGCGGTAGCGTTGTCGCCTCACAGTTGGACGTTGCCCGTTCGATTCTCAGTTAGACCGTCTTCTGTGTAGCAACATGCATGAATGGGCATTCCTTTGTTGAAGGTTGTGCGTTAAGCCCGGCAAGCCAGTACGTAAAAATCTACTGCCAGTCATTAGCGGACCGGAGTTCCACTGTGGCGACCCCTAACCGGGAAAAGCCGAAAGACACAAACAAATCAGTGTCAAATTGTCAGACACACAAATATCACTCACCAGGCTGAGCAAGAATAGAGAAATGGCTGTCTCTGAGGTGTTAAGATTCACAATGCGAGTCCAGCCCTTAAATCTCTAAGTATACTATCTACTTGTGGTCAATGTGGAAGTGAATGACCTTAAATGTTCTGCTCTACAGGATGAGTAGTAAAATGGTTGTTTATCCCTCACTCTACATGACCCAGGTCAGGAAGAGGTTAGTCTTTTTTTTTTTTTCAAACAGTATCAGCAAAAGATAACTAGCAAATGTCTCAATAAATGCTGTTATTATAAGGGGGTCCAATGTGTATCAGCATAAGAGATGGTCAACATGGCCTGAACTTATCCCTTCAGGCTTTCCACACTTTGGCAAAGACCATTTTTACCCATACTACGCTTTTTGGGGCAGTCAGTTTTCTAGATGTTCTACCTTAAATTCTAATCAAGCCTGTAGTAAAATGTGATACTGCACAGCACTAAAGCTAATCTTTTCTCTTAAACTATGTAGTTTAAAAAAAAAAAAAAACTCATGCCTCCATACACAAATTTTGGTACTTGCATATTATCACAACCACTTTTAAAAGTTGCTGTAAGTCGTAATGTTACAGTGAAATTACTTTCTGTTGCAGTGAAAAGGGGTGTGTAAACTCCAAAGTAGTACTGTGTCAGTTTGGTTCTGAAACAGGAGCAGGAATAATGACAAAATTCCTTATCCTGGGTAGTGTCCTTTAGCGCTGTAACTGAATGTAGATGTCATTAAGGCATACAGTAGCAGCGGTAACAATTTCTTTAACATTTATTTTCCCATGCTCCCTCTACATGTAGTAATTTTCTTATGATTTTCCACATACAGATAAACATGTTTAAGGGCATATACATTATTACATAATTTAAGTAAGCTTCTACAAACAAACCCACAGGGCTTTGCAGGCTGCTTCACAGACTAAAGATAAGTAAACGGCAAAATCGTAGCTTAAAAATAAAGACCACAGCTACAGTCCTTTTGTACCATTCTCTTAGCTAAAGAGGAAAATGATCTGGAGACCCAGACATTTCTCAAAAAAAGGCTGGTAAATACGGAATCCCGGAAACAACAGTAGCTCATTCTGAAGTCATTCATCCCTTGTGCTCTGTTGTTTCCAAATAATGAATCATGTTTGTGAAAACTGATGCACAAAATAGGGACAGAATTTAAACATTGCTCTTATAAACTTTTTAGAAACTGGAGAAATCGCTACTTACGTATTGTCGAGTTGTTTGGAATCTGGCTACGATAATACGCAAGTACCCAAATTTTTTATGATGTTTATTCATCAGTGTGTACTATTGCTTATTCTCATAATTGTTATTGCTCTAAGATGCCAATTGTACACTGTATTTTTCTTTTCACATCAATGTATTTGTTCCTTTTATATTAATGCCTATGTAAATTGTACTTGTGGCTTTTCTCCCCAGACCTCTGCTGAAAATGAGCTCACACACAAACAGACTATCCCTTTTAATAAGTTTAAAATAAATAATTGTCTAAACAAAACATGATGAATCTTTTCATTAAATAAATACTGAATTATATTTTTCACACCAGCCTCCTTTTGCAAAGAAATGCATGGATGACAAATGAGCTGAAATCACAGAGAAGCACTCTAGACTAAATACAATTTGTCTCCATATTGTACAACTACCTAAATGAAAGAGGTTGCCCAGAATATTTGTGAAAAAAAATCACAGTCTACAATTGCTGGCTAATTACCAATCCCAAAATCCTTGAACTAAGTTAACTTTATCACAGAAAGAAAACCCTCTAATAATCTAACCCTTTCCCACAGACATCCTTTAATCATAAAATACTTGATGATGCTAACATGAGTACTTACTCCAGGATACTAACTCCTTTTTCTCTGACTTGATCTCTTCTTTTTACCTTACCCAACCCTTCCAAGTAAAGTAACTGAACCTCAAAAAATACATCTGTGTTGGCTGAAATTTCACTTCATAAAAATGTACCCTGTTCACAAGCTATGCATGAAATATACCTTCCCATCTTCTCAGAATCCCTGATCTCTGTCATCAAAGTATAACTGTTCTACTACAAAAAGGTGTGAATCTTCCCACTACTGAAAATGTCAGACCTATCTTGTCCCTCTTACCTCGGCCATCAGCTCTTGACATGTCCAAAATGGAATACTGAAATGTCAGATTTTGCAAGACAAACCATACCTTCAATCAATGCAAAAGTTGCCTTTTCACATTACTACCAAAACAGACTCCCTGTCGCAGATGTTTGGTTGTTTACGTTGAATTATATCAAGTTGCTTCAAACAGAAGAGCATAGTTCTTCTCCCTTCCTGTATCACTTTGGGCTACTTCTTTACTACCAATGTAACCCATTTGCTCCTCTGTGAGAGGCAAGAGCTATGCTCATTCATTCCTCATCAAGGTTAGATTTCTATAGCCCATTTGTTCTTGCTCAAGGTGGAAGCACATTTGAACCCCTGAAACACTAGAGTTGTTGGGACGAGACATCCATAATGTTGTGAAGTTTCTAATCTCCAAATCCACAGTGAATCAGACACTTGTGGTTTCTACAACTGCTGCCCATACACAGTACATACATACAACTGCTAATGCCAACCCCACTACAAATCTGGCTCATCAATGAATGCAGCCAAAAGCCACATAGGCCCATATAATTATATCCATGCATGTAGAGATCAGCCAAGCTGCCTCCTGCTTCCCTCTCCAAAATGGTCAAGCCAGTATTAGCCACTGACTCACTTCAATTGCCCCCACCTGGCTTCCCCAGCATCTATACTGCTAATCAAACACGGGGCATCTGGGGTCATAGTCAGGATTTTATTGCTCTGCTGCACGAGACCTACTCAGTTTTATGCAATATTTACAGGAAACCATTAACATATATATTTCCTATAATATTAATAATTTTCATGTTTTTCATGGGACAAATGTGTCCAAATTAGGACTGTCCTAACAAAACTGCAACAGGTCTCAACTCATTTTACTGGTTAGGTCTCTACTCTTTGTTACTTCCCCTGTTAAACATTCCTCAAAACCATCACTTCTACATAGATTCTTAAGGGGATCCTGTCATGAAATCAGGTTCAGTTGTATTTCTGCCCCTAACACTGCAGATGCTACATCAAGTGCACAAGACACAGAGCTACTGCATACTCATATGGCAGACTGAATATGATTTATTTTTTGTCAGGTTATTATTTTACATGTTTGTTTTTGTTGTCATGGGTACTGATACTAATTAAATGTTTTCTGACACTAGCAGGGGGAGTCTACGGGGTGGAGGGAGATGCATGTTAATGACAGTAGAGGCAGTTTTTGCATTTACAGTTTTGTTTGCAAATGTGATGTTTTTGTACTGCTGGTGATAGATTCCTTTGTATAAGATTTTCTTTATCTAGTAGGATGATCTATTTTTTTTTCTAACTGTACATTTTTTCAGTGTTATTATATAAAAAGGTACTATAATTGGTATGAACGGGTGCAATTTGAATATAGTGTGAGTAGTGCTAGAATCTTGCATAAGTGGTATAGAATGGGATTATCCCTTTTGGATTTCTTGTACGTGTTTTTTTGCCAGTGTGTCTGCCAGCCATCAAGCCTCCCCCAATGGAACTCTATCCATTTGTTCACCCATAATAGGGAGTCACCCTAGTACAGTACAGTGGTAGAAGACATCCACAGGGATAATCATGCAGAAAGCCACGAAGACTTCTTGTGCTCTCATCAGCATCCCAACAATGAAGGCATTTGTATGGCCTAACCCAACTACCTGGGTGGGGGAAGCATGCTATCCACATCATCATGGGGACCCATAATGTTTTCTCCTTTGTAGGTGTGAGCTGATGTATATTTGCTAATGAAGGTTACCACCAAGCAGAGGTTTGGACAGTCAAAAGACCATATGCAGGATGTGCACCACTCTGCCACCCCTCCTCCATGGAACTGTGGCTGCACATATCCTGCGCCACCCCACCTACCCTTCCACCAATATGAGCATTAACATCCTCCCCTGCTGAAGCTGCTAATAAAACTCAGATCACATGGGTCATAGTTACACTGCTGGAGCTGGCTTATCCTTTCTGTAGTGTTAGCCATTTCCCCCATGGCTGAATGGCTACGGAAACAGTATATTTAATTAAAAGGAAGTGAAGAGCAAATCATCCCCACAAAGGAGCTCATCTTACACAAAATTCTAAATGCTATTTTATTGTTTTTATTTCATACCTATATGTAATTATGTTCTTTTGTTTTACATATATAGTATGTGGAGTTGCACCTAACAGAACTTATTGCTGACTTTTTTTAATTGTATTATAATTTAGTTTTGTGTTTGCTTTATTTTGTGTTTTGATGGGAATCCATTCTTAAGCACTACTTTGACATTTTCTGTAATCAATATCATAGTTTTAGGTTTGGCAATAACACCCTCACCATATCAATCAGAGGGTCTGCCTTTATAGATATTAAAAAAGCTCTGGAGTCTGTTCCAACTCTTTTCTTCACATAATATCTAAACATAATCATGATAACTGCCATTTATTTTTTCTGTAGCTACCTACCAGACAATGCCTTAGGATCCATATTTCTCTCTCACTAACATCCCCATCCATTTTCTCCAGAGGGTTGTAAAAGGACTTACTTTAGTACCTTGCCTCTTTTTACTTCACATCAACTCACTAACATCTAACTCATCCAATCCCAATGCCACTGTCTATATATATAAACAACCAGCCAGCAATCGTATCTAAAACCTGCTCTATTTGTTACAAAATTAGTTCAGCTCTGATATATATATATATATAAATGGTTCTAGTCTGAGCAAAATGAAATCACATTCTCCAGAGCTAAAGGTATCTTGTATGGGCCACTTGCCAAATTCAAACACGCTCATCCTGTTACCTATCATTTAAGTCTATAAAGCTGAAAAAAAAATGAAACAGTCAAACAGCAGAAATATGTGAGTCTATCACTAGCTTGAACTATTTCTCATCATCTTAATTTACTATATTCCACAATATCTGCCTAAATCACTTTTGCTTACAGTATTTTAAACTTTTTCATGCCCAAGTTCAGGTTCTCAATAGTAAGAGGGGTCTTTTTTTTTTTTTTAACACTGTTAGGCCCTCTTGCAGGTCTAAATACCTTTGAATACTAGCATGCACAACAGCAGATTTTGACACGTCATTTTAACTGCAATGTGACTGTATTACAATGAATTCTGTATCTGCTCATTATACATTGTCCTTTTCATATTTTCCTCCTTCTCCCATATTGTGAATGAAAATGATTCAGTAGCCAGTTACCAAAACATTGAATAAAAAAATCCATCCTGACTATAGTGTGGGGATTTTCCCCTCTGGACTTTGAAGACTACATGTTTTTCTACAGGTAATAAGAAGGTTGCCTTATAGCCATACAGGATTTGCTGGAAAATACAGAATTTCTTTTTGAAATAGTAGGGTGCCACAGAATACTGCGAGGACCTTTAAATCATGATTTGCTTTCAGACTATTCCTTTCTTGAAACTTGCATCATCAGTCTGCACCTGTGGCCCATGGCATCAATAATGTTAGAAGTGATAATGTCAGTAGAGAGACAACCTCAACTAATTCTGAGGTGAGAGTTAACAGCAACTTAGGAGATCATGAGTCAATGACAAGGATTTGGAATGAAATACGTGGAGAAATTCCTAGGAAAACAAGCAAGAAGAACCAAGATTACTAAGGAAGACCTGGAAGATGCAGCAACTCAATCACAAATTGGTAATGTTAATAAAAACTTAAGACCAACAGTTTAACACTGATGTGTGTACCCATGAATCCAAGCTCATTCTTTCTTACTCTAAGTTTTGCAACTATACATATTCATGGAGTCTTTTGTTGTAGACAACCTTACAGAACAAATACAAATATGTATTATACTCTAAAAACATTGGATCTTTCGAAATTAGAGTATAATACATATTTGTATTTGTCTTTAGAAATTAGAGTATAATACATATTTGTATTTGTCTTTAGAAGTTAAAGTATGTTTCTTGTAATTGAAACAAGAATCAAGGCTTGAAGGGGGAAATGCAAATAGGAGCAGAGCAAGACTTCTGGTTGAGGACTGTGAAATGACAAAGATGAAATGTAGTCACTTGTCATTTAGATTAAATCTTGTAAACAAACAATGAGATCAAATGTGTGCAGTTATCTTTCAGCAAGAATGTTCAAGAACTGTTTAACTCTGAAACCTGTAGTAGAAACAGAACATGTGCCAGAGGCCACATTCCAAGCATAACTTCGGTACTGTGTTAAAAGAGAAGAGCGCAATTACTTCAACATGTAAAAGGATTTTTTTCAATAAAACTGAAAATATTGCTGTTTGTCCATTTTCCTTACCTCCTAAATATACTAGTATCATTGCCAAGATTTGCACTTTATGAGTTGAAGAGATTTTTAACACTACATGAAAGCTCTGACCAAATAGTTTTTTTTTTAATTTAGTTCTAATTTCTTTTTTTTAAACACCTTTATTGAATATCATTTGTGACATATGCAAATTTACATTTATATAAAAGCAAAACTGTATTAAGTTCACATTTACAAACAGTAAGCCACAGTCGTACAATGGTAGCATTGTTGCCTCACAGCAAGAGTTTCTCCTGTTCGATTTCCGACTGGTGTGCCTTCTGTGTGGAGTCTGCATGTCCTCCCCGCTGTCGAGTCACTTCCGAAAGACATGTGTGAATGGGCGTGCCTTCACTGAAGGTTGGGCGTCGGGCTGGCAACTCGGCACCATAAAAATCTACTGCCAATCATTAGTGGACCGGAGTTCCGCTGTGGCAACCCCTAACCAGGAAAAGCCGAAAAGACAAACAACAACATACTTCACATATATTGCTATACATCATATAATCTAAGTAACATTACATCAATTATTCAATTTCTAGCCTTTTTTTTCAGACAAGAAACATCTTTATTAAATCATCACTTACAGCATCGGTAATCATACATTTATATAAATAAAAATAAGCCACACCAACACAGTTCTAGTTTTAAGTATTTTATATCACAAACCATACTGACACTTCCAGCTGCAAACATTATACATCACTTATAATCTAACAATCATTTTCAGTCAAACATTACATAGCTCATTTAAGTCTTGCCTTCTTTTAAATCTCATTCCTCCCCTGCATGTATTGTTCCCACAGTTCCCAATTTTTCCTATATAGTTTGCTCCTACACTTTTCTAAAGATCTCAACTATAGTTATTTTATCTCCATTGCTATATTCACTACTTCTAGTCAGTGGCGGCTCATGCTATTGGACTGCAGGACTGCAGCCCCTCGAGCTGTAAAAAAAGAAAAAAACAAAATAAAAAATAATTAGCAATTCCTGGAACTCCGTGCATACGTGCAAGCTCAGAACTCGAATCTGGACTGCTGTTTAACCAGTCCAGATTAGGAAAGAAGGTATTAGTCTACAGATGCCCCAGACGTCTTATGTGGTTACAACTGCATAGACTGGAAGGGGATTGGACTGCAATGTCTGCAGACTATGCGTGCTTAGAAATGCAGGCTGGATTCAGCAGATGCATGCTCAGCATTCCCCAGCTGGGACATTGACAGGAAATAGAGCTTTGATGTTTCTGGAACATTTTGCAACACGACAGTGCTGGGACTACAAATGGAGCTCAGGGACTTTGAAACAGGGCAAGTTGGATTTTGCAGTAGGAGAGTGTGTGTGTGTGTGTGTGTGTGTGTGTGTAAAATGCCCCAGTTAACTATAACTGGTGGCTAGAGAGAATAACTCAGGCTCAAACCCTGTACCTTGTGGGTAAGTAGCAAGAGCCTGAATTCCCTAACCACCCATTACCACTTGTGAAAATTGTTTAGATTTTTGCCTCATATTTTTGTTCTGTTCCTCATAAAGTCTGTGGTTTGCTGGATTTTGAATTCACTAAATAATGACAGACATCTGAATTTCTGATTTCATATTCTTCAGAAAGTAGATGGTAATACAAAACCTTTTATTCTAGCAATTTTCTAAGATTATAGGATGAATATTTGAAATTTGTCCTTATTTTTTGGGTTGTATTCCCCCATTATTGACTTTGTCCATGTTTTTTGGGGTAAGAGGTTGAGAGATATGGTGAGAACTGAATTCACTGAATATGTTTGGGTGCTATCTTCCCCCATTGTTGGCTTTGTCCAGGTGTTTTGTGCTAAGAGGTTGAGAGCTATGGTGAGAACTGAATTCACTAAATGATAGTCATTTAAGTTTCAGTCTTCCTGTCTTTTAAGGACAGCTGATTTAGCATAGTGGTATGTTGCTCTGACTGTAGTCCACAGGGTTCTGAGTCCAAGACTTGGCAGTGAAATGCATGGCAGTAGTACAGCATTTTATTCTAGCAACTTTCCAAGATTATTCAAGCAATGTTTAAAATGTGTCCCTGGTGTTTGGGCTTTGCCCACCCCCCCACCCCCAATAAATGTTGGCTTTTCCAGAATTCTTGTGCTCATGTGCTGCAAAGGTAAGAGATACAGTTGAGTGTCGAGTGGATTTTACAAGGAGCCAAGAGCTTCAGAGGAAAATAAGTTTAGTGCTGCTTATGCTGAGTCTGCTTGCATTGTTAATAGCACAACAGGTAGTGTACTTGCTTTCAGTGCAGACAGCTGTGGGTTCTACTCCCATGCTTTGTCGATGCATTGCTGGTACTATACTGTGTTGTACTTTTAAAGGGGGTCAATGCTGCAGTCCTGAGAATGTCCACTTTGGCAGAGATACCTAGTAACTATGAACCTATCATTAGTTTGCCATCCATTCGCTATTGCAATATTACTAACTTATAATTTTTTAATGTAACATAGGCAATTTATTCCTCAAGGGCAACAGACACTATTTGTAGATGAAACAATGAAATATAAAATTGTTTGCTAGTGGCAACCTTTTCATTAGTCACAGATCTCTTTAATGTGGAATTATTTAGATGAATTTTACTTCTGCAGAGATTGTGCATATTTACTGATACTGCTGGATTGTAGAAGTCTGAGTAGACTTTTATAATGGAAATGTTCTGAATTCGGCAGTTTTGTCATTACTGGTGCATATATTTTGTTTCATTGTTTACTAGAAAAATGTTTAAAACAACAAATTTAAAAAGCCCTCTAACAACTATACTGTATTATACAAGGAATATAATTTATTAGAGTTAGGAAGGTGTATCAAAGAACACATGTATGTTTCATGTGCAAGGGGCCTATGATTTGAAAACAGCCCAAAGTTACTCTTTATCTGCCACTGGGCAGATGTATTTTCTCTGAATGTGGGTTTCAATGCTGTTTCAAGGGCAGAGAAGTTTTTAATGCTAAGTCTATTTTCATTGTGAGACTGCATTGCTTTGTTTAACAGATGTCTATTAGTGTTTGTGCTGTAAAATGTAAAATAAAACTTAAATGAAATCCAAATCATTGTAGAAATAAAGCAGTACGCACATTACAGTGTTTATGGTAAATGAGGTGAAATAGCCAAGTAATGGGACATTGGAATGGCTACAGGGGGGAGGCTCCATTCGACCATGATTTTGTGAGGGGGAAAGGGCGGCAAACTCAAAGACAGCCCCAGCTGAACTATACCTCTCAACTCTCCAGATTTTCACAGAATGGATAGATGTTTGCTTCGTATTTTTGGTTTGTTCCTCATAAAATGTGTGGTTTTCTAGCAAATCATTTAGGAATGAAGTCACTAAATAATGACAGCCATTGCGTTTCAGACTTCATACCCTTCAGACAAATGCATGCTAAAGCAAGACCTGTTATTCTCTCAACTACCTTAAGTTTATACAAGAGCAATTTTTAGTACTGTCTGTATGTTCCCCCAATATATTTGGCCTTATCCAGATTTCCTGCATTAAGAGGTTGAGAAGTTTAAAAGACTTTCAGCTTTTCCTGGTTAGGGATCGCCACAGCAGAACTCCAGTTGCTCATGATTGGCAGTGGATTTTTATGGTGCCGAGTTGCCAGCCTGATGCCCAATCTTCAACAAAGGCACGCCCATTCATGCTCACACCTACCTGCATGTCTTTAACATCACTCGACCATGGGGAGGACATGCAGACTCCACACAGAAGGCGCTCCAGCTGAGACTTGAATGGGAGAACTATTGCTGTGAGATAACAATGCTAACCGCTGCACCACAGCGGCTTAATAGGTTGAGAAGTACACGCAAATAAATCACTTTATAGAATTAGGCATATCCAACCCTATTCTTGACTTTGGTTCAAAATGTTGCTGTCCCCCTAATAATCCCTACACAAAATGGCAATTCTGGAAGAAAATGTGTAGGGTTTACAATTAATAGATAATTGTAATGATCAGAGTTATAGATTACTTTTATTTTAGAAATGTATGTAGATTCTCTTATTTTGTCAGCTGCTCAACTTAACAGTACTAATATTAAAAAATGTGTCCTTTCTTTGACAGGTTCCCAGCTGTATTGTGTGGCTATTTTATATTTTTGCATCACATTTTTGGTCCGTTTTTCATAAGTGTTGTCCAGATTTCTTGCTCTGAGGTTGAGAGGTATGAGAAATGTGTCAGAGTCATCACCGTCAGCCAGAGACATTTCAAATTGTGACATACTTGTTGCACCCCATGTAGTGACTCTGGGTGTGTGTCCAAGCAAGGCAAGGAGCAGTTATGCAGTGTAACTGTGCAGAGTCCCGTCCCCCCCATCCATGGTAGACACAAGTACTACAGTGGCTTTTCATCTGTCCTTGATTTTGCAGAATGTTCTGGTTTTCTGTCATATTTTTATACTGTTGATTTATGCTTCTTATTATTCAGAAAATGCATGCTGATGCAGTGCCTGTTGCTCTGCATTTAAGTAGCAATGCTTTAATGACTATCAGGTAAGCTTGTCTGAGTTGGTAATTGTTTAACAGTATACTTATTAAAGCTTACTTGCATCTTACAAACACTGAAAGCCTTTCTGTTGTTGCCATGCAGAGAATATTTATATAACTAGATAATGTATAAGCCTTAAGTATTGAAATGCATATGACAGTATTTGTAATAAAGGATATGATTACAGTATTTTCAAAAGCTCATTACATTTGTTGGAGAGTCATCTTTGCAGGCTTTACCCGTAAACTAAACAGAATGCCAGTCTATCATGTGTGGTCCATAACCTGTGCAGTAATCCTTTAAGCAATTTATCTTGAGCTCATACCTCTCAATTATAATGAATTACTTGGTTTTACTGAGTTTTGGGGTCCAAATGAAGCGGTGCCAAGATTCCTGAGTGGCACCCCTTCATTTCCAATTTTTTTCATTTTTTTTTTAATTTTTTCAAATACCACACTGTCGGAGCTGTCATCACATGCGCAATGACATCAGCTCTGTCAGGGCTACCAGCCAGTCGGAATGGAGCTCACATCATCATTTCCAGTTGGTCTGGCTGCAAATGCGAGTGTGAAATCATTCACGGTTTGATGTGGAACAGGGAATTAACATCAGCACTCCATTCGTGGATTACAGGGAATTAACAGCAGCTCTGTTCATTTGATGTGGACTCACTCATTTCGAATTACAAATGCAGGAATTTTGCTCTTTTTGGATTACAAATGCATTTCATTTGGAACAGCAGCAGCCAGGGAATCATTGAACAGCCGCCTTTCATGTGGTAGCCAGGTTTGGATTAACTGAATCAAAGTGGTGTGGGTGTGAGAGAGAAAATGCCCCCATGTGATACACATGTTGGCTAGAGGTATTTCAGGCTCAAACCCTGTACCTTCGGCACAGGGTAAAAAGAGCCTAAAGGCCCTAGCCACCACCATTTCTGAGCTTTGTCCACATTTGTTGTGCTTCGAGTTGAGATGAGCTATGTTGGGAAGTGAAAACAAAATTTGTATTCCCCCATTATTGGTTTTGTTGTTTGTCCATTTTTTTTGTACTAAGAGTTGAGAGCTATGGTTAGTGAGAAGTGAGAACTGAATTGGTATTCCCCCATATTGGCTTTGTCCAGTTTTTTTTGTGCTAAGAGGTTGAGAGCTATGGTGAGAAGTGAGAACTGAATTCACTAAATGATGGCCATTAAGTTTCAGTCTTCCTATTTTTTAGTAAACTGATGATTTGACATAGTGGTATTTTGCTCTGACTGTAGTGCATAGGGTCCTGGGTTCAAGACTTGCCAGTGACATGCATGATGGTAACAACATTTTATTCTAGCAACTTTCCAAAATTATACAAGCAATGTTTAAAATGTGTCCCTGGTTTTTGACCTTTTTGCCCCCCCGCCCCCAAAAAAAAACAGAACTTGAAAATAAGTGCAAGAAGCTGTGCAAGATGCTTATGGCTTACACTACTATCATTCTATTTATAGTGTGGGTGTGGAAGTAGGCTTTTATGATAGAAATGTTCTGAATTGGACAGTTTTGTCATTATTGGTTCATGCATTTTGTTATATTGCCTACAGTACAGCCTACTGGAAAAATGTTCAAACAATACATTTAAAATGCACTCTAAAAAGTGTGTTGTATTATACAAGGAATATAACTTAATAAAGTCAGGAAGGTGCATCAAAGAAAAGAACACATATATGTTTCTTGTTTTGTGTGCAAGAGGCCAATGATTTGAAAACAGCCCAAAGGTAATCTTTATCCACCACTGGCCAGATGCATTTTCTTTGGAGGTGGTGTGGGTTTCAATGCTATTTCAATGAATGCGAGTTTCAAGGGCAGAGAAATGTTAATGCCAAGTCTATTTTCATTGAGACAGTATTTCTTTGTTTAGCAGATGTCAAAATAAAATTCAAATAATCATTGTAGAAGTAAAGCAGTATGCACACATTAGTGTTTATGGTAAATGGGTCAAAATCATCAGGTAATGGGACATTGGAATGGCTGCAGGGGGACTCTGGTGCAATATTTCGGTTGTCTGTTCTTCAGTTTGCATTTGAAAGTTGATATCCCACAATTACAGTGGAGTGGGTGGGGTTACCTAATTATAGATGCAAATTAGATGTTAATCAGCATACAGATTTGCACCTATTTTCCATAGGCCTTGTCCAGATTTTTGATGTTTCCAGGTTGAGAGGTATGCTTGATTGAGCTTGTTTCTTGTTTGATGTTAATTTTTTACTTTGATCATGTTTTCCTCATGAAACAAGTAGATAGTTGTCAAGCAGCAGGTCTTTTTTGAATAAGAATTATTTTTACAATTAGGGGGTATCACAAAGATTGCTACTTTCAGCATGTTACTTTGTACTTTTATAAAGGTGAATACAAATTATAATTAGAACTGCAGTACAAGGAGAAATGGTTTGAGTTTAGTGCTGCTTGTTTTTTATACTTGATTTTGATAGGCATTCCAGTAATGTATTTAAAAAGTAATATATTTTTTCATGCCTCACAACCTTTTTGTTTCCATCTAAGTAAGCTGTCATGTAGCCTGTGCATTGAAATATTTTCTTTCTTCTACACTTCATTTTGTCTTTATTGGACTCTCATAATGACGGTTTGGCACCCATGGTAGCATATTTAATTAAAGTCCCATAGCTCCACCCCTTTCTAGTTGGTCACACCCCTTCCCATTGGCCCCATCCATTTGATTGTCTCCTGCAGCCCTTCTTTGATTTGAAGTCACCATACGCCACTGCTTCTAGTATAGTTGGCTTAGATTTCGATTTTCTAGTAATTGCTTTTTTGGCAGCCACCATAATTAGACATAGCAAGGCTTTAATGTGTCTAGGTAATTCTGATTCTGTATCATAGCTCAGAAAAATCATCTCTCTTGTCACACCAATATTCCCACCCAGTACCTCTGATGTGCTTCCCTCAGGGAGTCTGCCAACTCACTGCACTCCCAGAAATAAGTTTCCAATTACCTCTTTTTCCCTGTCACACCTCCAATATTTGCAGTCTTACCTGAGGAAAAATTCTTTGGAGTCTACTTTGGGTATAAAATACCTATGTAAACATTTCCAACCAAAAAAATCCTAAATCTTTTAGATTTTGTTGCATATTTTTGAGAGATACACATATTCCTCCATCGTTTCTTTGCGAATTGCTTATTCAATCTCTTTATAACCTATTCTGATTGATCCTTATATTTATCATGCAATATTTTATAGACTCTACTAATTTGTCTTTTTAATGGTAGCTTTTGTTCTAGACTATACTAAAAACTCTACCAGTTCTGGTCTTTCATTTAGGATCCCCTATTTATTTCTCTTTGCCTATAGTCTGATATCAGTCCTTGATAAGGAAGGCAATCTCTAACCTGCAGTCCAAATAAATTCTTAGCATGATGAATCTTGATATCTTTCTGACTCTTAAGTAAATAGATACCTGTATAACTACTGAATATTGTAATGCAGTCAGCATACTCCCTCTTTACATGGCTTTAGAGCCTATCACTCTAGTGATGGTGGAGTTTTCTCTGTATTCATCCACAATCCAAATATCTCATGACAAATTCAACACAACCTCAAACTACTGGATAAGCTAGTAAAGTCTAATTATCACATAAGTATGTCTTTCTACCCATGACCCTAACCTCAAGCATCTTGAGTTCCTACCTACTGAATTTAATATCATAATGGGTGACTGCAGTCACCTATTAACTGGCAGAAAATGTGCAGTATACCCTCAAACACCACCTCGATCAAAGAATGCCTTCCTGACTACAGGTTCTAATCTCCTTGCTGCTGTTCTGCTCTATGTCATGTTCTCCCTTCCATGATTAAATCATACCACCAGGATATCAACTTCTCCCTAATACTCTATCCAACCTTACAATATTCAGGAATTTTCTAAAGCTAACTTCTTCACATTTCAGATGACCTAATGAAACATAAAAGAATCACCCCACAGGGGAGCCTACAACAAAAGCAGCTGCTCTTACCATCGTCATTTAATCTCAGTGTAACTCCTGTATTTTTATCATAAATAGGATGACGAGCCTTTATGTATAACAGGGTATTAATTTTTTATTTACTTTGCTAAATAACATTGCATGTTTTATAGTGGTTGGAAACATATTGTTTTAACAAATCACTCAATACTGCTCGTTTGTGGAAGGTATTTAAACAAAGAAGTGCTAATGAAATTTATTTCATTCTGATGAAGTCCCCTTACATTATTTTAGGGGAAAAAAGTGTTCAAATACTTACTTGATTTATTTTTATTCTGCTAAATACAAGTTTGGTTTACTGACTCTTTGGCCTGTTGTTTTGCAGCTTCCCACACACCAATTCTTTTGGTTATTAATTTTGATTTCAGTGTGGTACACTATTTGGTTAGAAGTATTTTATAACAGACAAAACAGAAATAAGTTTACTTCAGTCAGAGAGAGTTATTATGAGGTTGGGGTAAGATTTAGACTGATATACCAAATGATACCACTAACTGGACCTCCGCTGACTGAGTCACAATAAGGGCTCCCTCACTCTGCACTATGCATTCAGGGTGAAGGGGGTTACCTGTATCATGGTAGTAGTATCAGGGAAGCAAGGACTCTGCATCAGATAGACAAATTTCAATTATATACCATGATTATAAAATGTTTCTTTGCAAATTAACTAAGAGAATGGTAAAATATTACCAAAAGTGACAACTATAGATCAATATGTTTTTGTGGAAGGGAGACAGATATATGAGAACATTAACAGAATGATGAATCAGAATATAAAGAAACTCAACTACTGTTGATTAGTTTGGATGCAGAAAAAGCATTTGATAGGGTTTGTTGTTAAGTCATGGTCAGGGAAATGTTAGCAACTGCATTCTCAAATGGTATAATAGAGCTAATGTGTAAAATATATGATGGATCAGAGGCAAAATTATTGGTAGGCTGAATCCTTTTTTGACAACCTGATTTTAAGCAGAGAGACCAGGCAGGTGTATCCTCTTTCCTTTCTCCTATTTTCTATATACTAAATGCTTTTAGCTAAAAAGATAAGGAATTCACAATTACAGGCATACAATTGGTGTTGTAGCCAAGAAAACTTTCTCTCTCTTTGCAGAGAGCATTATTCTGTATAAGGCAAATCCTGAATATGACATTAGGGTGCTGTATGATATTTTAAGACAGCTTTAAGTACTTT